>NC_092337.1:437607589-437913750 GCF_046630445.1 Rutidosis leptorrhynchoides | reverse complement strand
TTTTGATGTGACTTTCCTTTTTGATTTTCCAATTAGTTTTCTTGAACATTTGAACATGATTTTCCGATCCGACTTTCCTTTTTGACTTTCCTATTATTTTTCTTGAACCTTTAAACATGACTTTCCGCTATGACTTACCTTTTTGACTTTTCAATTAGTATTCTTGAGTCTTTAAACATGACTTTCTGATATGACTTTCCAATTAGTTTCTTGAATCTTTGAACATAACTTTTCGATCTGACTTTCCTTTTTTACTTTAAAATTATTTTCTTGAACCTTTGAACATGACTTTCCAATCTGACTTTTCTATTTTACTTTCCAATTAGTTTTTTTGAACCTTTGAACATGACTTTCCGATCTGACTTTCTTTTTGACTTTCCAATTAGTTTTCTTGAACCTTTGAACATGTCTTTTCAATCTGACTTTTCTTTTTTAACTTTGCAATTACTATTCTTAAACCATTGAACATGACATTCCGATTTGACTTTCTTTTTGGACTTTTTCAATTAGTTTTCTTGAACCTTTGAACATGACTTTCCAATCTGACTTTCCATTTTGACTTTTCAATTAGTGTTCTTGAACCTTTAAACATGACTTTCTTATCTGACTTTCCTTTTAACTTTCAAATTAGTTTTCTTGAACCGTTGAGCATGACTTTTCGATGTGACTTTGCTTTTTGACTTTCCAATTAGTTTTATTGAACATTTGAACATGATTTTCCAAACTGACTTTTCTTTTTGACTTTCCTATTACTTTTCTTGAACCTTTGAACATGACTTTCTGATATGACTTACCTTTTTGACTTTTCAATTAGTATTCGTTAGCCTTTAAACATGACTTTCTAATTTGACTTTCCAATTAGTTTTCTTGAATCTTTGAACATGACTTTCCAATTTGACTTTCCTTTTTTACTTTAAAATTATTTTCTTGAACCTTTGAACATGACTTTCCAATCTGACATTTTTCTATTTACTTTCCAATTACTTTTTTTGAACCTTTAAACATGACTTTTCGATCTGACTTTCCTTTTTAACTTTGCAATTACTATTCTTGAACCTTTAAACATGAATTTCTGATCTGACTTTCTTTTTGGATTTTCCAGTTAGTTTTCTTGAACCATTGAACATGACTTTTCAATCCGAGTTTCTTTTTTGTCTTTCCAATTAGTTTTCTTGAACCTTTGAACATGATTTTTCAATCTGACTTTCGTTTTTGATTTTTCTATTAGTTTTCTTGAACCATTGAACATGACTTTCCGATATTACTTTTCTTTTTGACTTTCCAATTAGTATTCTTGAACCTTTAAACATGACTTTCTGATATGACTTTCCTTTTGACTTTACAATTAGTTTTCTTGAACCTTTGAGCATGATTTTTCGATGTGACTTTCCTTTTTGACTTTCTAAACAGTTTTCTTGAACCTTTGAGCATGACTTTCCGACCTGGCTTCCCTTTTTGATTTCCAATTAGGGTTCTTGAACCTTTGCACATGACTTTCCGATATGGATTTCCTTTTTGAATTTCCAATTAGTTTTCTTTAACCTTTGAACATGACTTTTCGATCTGACTTTTCTTTTTGACTTTCCAATTAGTTTTCTTGAACCTTTGAACACGACTTTCTGATCTGACTTTTCCTTTTTGACTTTTCAATTAGTTTTCTTGAACCTTTGAACATGCCTTTCCGATCTGACTTTTCTTTTTGACTTTCCAATTAGTTTTTTGAGCATTTGAACATGACTTTTACATCTGACATTCCTTTTTGACTTTCCAATTAGTTTCCTTGAACCTTTGAACATGGCTTTCCAATCTGACTTTCTTTTTTTACTTTCTAATTTGGTTCTTCAAGGAATGGCATGGCAGCAGGTGGTGGCATTATTAGCTGACAGCTCAGGCATGGCTTCAATAGCGAAAGAAGTTCTTTCTTATTTGAATCAAGAAAGAAAAATGAATTTACGAGATCTTGATCCGTTCAGTGCCTTCACTTGTGAACAACAGGGACCCATTCTGTTGATTGCTTCTCTGCCCTAGCTCTAACAAACTGGTTTTTCTTTCTCACAGAATTAGGGAAATCATTAGATTCTTCTCTTCTTTTCTTCTAGCACAAGAGCGGATATGAACTCAGCGGAATCAATAGTAGCAGAAGGAGGCAAGTAACTGATTAAGGAAAGGCATGAGTTTCCATTTTCCAAGTAAGTTATGGAAAAAAGTGATTATTAGCTTTCACCCTTTCTCCGCTTCAAAAGATGAAAGCAGTCAAGCAGGCAACAAAGTCGACTATTCGTCTTCACTTCCTTAAAAGTGCTAAAAAGAGCCCCTGCCAAAGCGCTTACCTTTCATCAAAGGGGCCGTAATCCGCCTCAAGATTTTAGAGAAATAGAAGAGAAGGCCTTTCTTTCTCAAAGTCAACTTCCTTCCCTTCTTGCTTTAGAAAGATTGCAGCTAGCGTGCTGGACTAATATAATAGAAAGAAAAGGCTCTTCTCCTGTTTTACGAATCTACAACTCTCTTTGATTCTACTTATTTTAGATATAAGGGGGAATACCGCTTTCATTTACTTATAAAATAAGAATGGAAGAAAAGATAGCAAAAGCTACCCAACCTACTAGATCCTTTACATAAAAATAAGGGTAAGAAGCAATTTTTTCTTGAACCATTGAACATGACTTTCCGGTTAGTTTTCTTGAACCTTTGAACATGACTTTTCAATCTGATTTTTTCTTTTTGACTTTCTAATTAGTTTTCTTGAACCTTTGAACATGACTTCCGATCTGAATTTTCTTTTTGACTTTCTAATTAGTTTTTATGAATATTTGAATATGACTTTCCGATCCGACTTTCTTTTTTGACTTTCCTATTAGTTTTCTTGAACCTTTGAACATTACTTTCTGATATGATTTTCCTTTTTAATTTTATAATTAGTATTTATGAATCTTCAAACATGACTTTCTAATTAGACTTTTCTTTTGACTTTCCAATTAGTTTTCTTGAACCTTTGGACATGACTTTTCAATTCGTTTTCTTGAACCTTTGAACATGAATTTCCAATCTGACTTTTCTTTTTGACTTTCCAATTAGTTTTCTTGAACCTTTGAACATGATTTCGGATCTGACTTTTCTTTTTAACTTTACAATTATTTTCTTGAACCTTTGAACATGACTTTTCAATCAGACTGTTTTTTTTTGACTTTTCAATTAGTTTTCTTGAACCTTTGAACATGACTTTTCGATCTGACTTTTCCTTTTTAACATTGCAATTAGTATTTTTGAACCTTTGAACATGACTTTCAGATCTGAATTTCTTTTTGGACTTACCAATTAGTTTTCTTGAACCTTTGAACATGACTTTCCAATCTGACTTTCTTTTTTGACTTTCCAATCTGACTGATGTCGTAGCGTGGGGGTATGAAATAGTTTATATTTTACTAGGAAAGACTATTAAATACGTGAAATACTATATATTTTTGATACGAAAAGCGATACAAATTACACAAGTTTTAACTATTTACAGATGAGATATACCTAAACCTTGCTACAACACTATAGGCAGTGTACCTAATCGTAGAGTAGTATAGTTTTTAGTAAGTCCGGTTCGTTCCACAGGGAGACGACTTATTTTACACTATATTTTAAACAACTATATTTGTACAAAATATATATTTTTATATATAATAATAATATAAAAGGGGGTTTACCGTTTAATGACCGGTTTGTCGATTTATATTTTAAACGAAGAGTATAGTAAATGACGATATTTAAATAACAATATAAACTAAATAACAATAATTAAAATGACAATAAATAAAAGTACGAGGAAAAATGAAATAAAATATATTATGCTTATTTAAGCTTCCGTAACCATGATGTTTGACGTTTTGATTATTTATTACCCTGGGTTAATTGTCCTTTGTCCTGGATTATTTGATAAGTCCATCTGGTTTTGTCCATAACGGTCCATCAGTCATAAATATAAAGTGCGAGTGTCCTCGTCAAATTATCCTTATGTCCGAAGTCAAATATTCCAACTAATTGGGGACTTAAACTGTAACAAGATTTTAATAATTTGTTTAATAATTACACCAGGTTATCGACTGCGTGCATCCCAAGGTTTTAATACTTTGTTATCAATTATGCCAAGTGTCCTTGTACATAATTTCACCCCTGTTTTAATAATTCTAGTGACTATTAATCCATTTCCGTGTCCGGTTAAATGAACTATTATTCGTACATATAAATACCCCGCCCATCGTGTCCGATCGAGTGTATATGGTTATTTATAGGGACGTCCAATTGTAAATCTTTATATTAAAATTAACAAACTATCATTTAGTTAAACAAATATAAAGCCCATTAATAGCCCATAGTCTAATTTCCACAAGTGTCGTTCTTTTGTCCAAACCTCAATTATGGTACAAAGTCCAATTACCCCGTCTTTAATATTTAGTCCAACATCATGATTACTTTGGCTCAAATAAGCATAATAATAACTTAAGTACGAGACATTAATTTAAAAAGGAGAACATAACTTACATTGAGTATTTATCGCGTAGTGTTACACGGACAGAATTTCGACTTCAAAAACTCGTAAAATAACCTTTACATAACCTGAACTAATCTAATATAAAACTACCCTATACTATATATATATATATATATATATATATATATATATATATATATATATATATATATATATATATATATATATATATATATATATATATATATATATATATATATATATATATATATATATATATATATATATATATATATATTTATTTATTATTTATTACAGAGTATTATTATTATTATTATTATTATTTATATTCTTAAACTCGGCAGAATGCATGGCCTTTTATAGGGATTTCTGATTTTTCAAACTCTGCGAGTTTTGGAGTTTTTGGCCTTCAAACTCCGCGAGTCGTGGAGTTTGATTTTCCAGCTCACATCAATTTGGATCTTAGCTTTGCCGACATAATATATAAATAAATATAATATATAAATAATTTTAAGAATTATTTAAATATTATATTATATTTATGTGCATAGTTGACTTGTAATTTTTAGTCCATTGCGTCGAGCGTTGAGAGTTGACTCATGTCCCGGTTCCGGATTTTCGAACGTCCTTGCGTATTATTTTATATCGTGTACTTTGCGTTCCGCAACTTGTACTCTTGTCATTTTTAGACGCTTCTCATCAATAAATTAAACCACTTGGATTGTATCTAGTACATTTGAGCTTTTTGGTCATTTGCGTCTTCAAATCGTCGTTTTCGCCTTTTGTCTTTGCACTTATTTAATATAAACGATTACAACTTAAAATAGGATAATTACAACTAAATAACTTACATATTGGGAGGATATTGCTACTAAATATATGTTCATTTGGAGCACTATCAAATATCCCCACACTTGAACGTTGCTTGTCCTCAAGCAATACATAACTTGAAATAATATAATACATCACATGAATCACTTCTTTATTCTTCACACTTTATACATCAGTGATTTTGAGATGGCGGTATAAACAATGATAGTAACGATAGAACCATGGTTAAAGGTGGGTGTGTCATCCACAGTTGCCTCGGGTTTAGGTCAACGACACTTGCAATCAAATAGCCGATTTACTTTCGGTTTCCAAAGCAAAGTGCACATTTGAAAGGCGGTTTACAGTCCCACATGACTATGAAAATTTAGATCCGTTAGGAAATTAGATCTTTATGAAAACATTTGATCTTTTAAAAATTCAATCTAGCTTTTACCCTAGACAAGTTTTCCGGAATAACCCTTCACCGGTGTTTGCAAAATATTTTTGTGGGTTGTGTGGGTTTCAGATTTGAAAATTTTAGCTCAACACTTGTGGTTTTATGTTACCCACTTGCTAACCTTGTATTAGGAAAGCAACACATCCAGTTCACTTGTCTCGTATATTACCTTTCGATAAACTACCGTCCGGTTGTAAAGGAAAGCGATGAATAAGCAACTATTAAGGCAATGTCCCGTGACTTGCTTTTGATTATGGTCTATAAACGTGTCGGATGCAAGTACTATCCTTTGTAGGAGCAATAGTAAAGATCATCCTATGATTTTTCGGTCTGGCACAAGGTCCTGTCTTCGACCATGCTATGCAACCACCGTTCTTACGGTTGACACCCGATTTTATTCAGGTGACCTAATGAATTCCAGGTGAATTCCTAGGATTTTACGTTCAATGGTAATGAACGCATTGAAAATGGGTTTTCAGAAAACAAATCGGTTTATAATTTTGATCAAAATATTTTCTCGTTCAAGCTCGAGTTTAGATATCATTGAATTCCATGAGTTTGAATTCTCAATCTTTAAGCTCAATCTCAAGGATTGAGTAATATCAGTCTTAAAAGCTGATTTTTAATCTTTAAGGAGATTATCCTTTCATGGTTAGGATAAATCTGACCACTTGGCGACCCTGTTTGATGCTGAGGTCCGTGGATTTCCTGCTAATTTTAGTGATGACTTTTCTAGATTTTTCGTCAACCTACAGCTGGTCTGGACGACAACTTCTTGACCTAAATCAAGAAGCGCGTGTCTTTTTCGGAAGACTTTACTTTCTTTTAATGATGGAATTGATTCATCGTGTAGATCCATCTTTTCTTTTCTTACATCGGGTAAAATAGTTAATTTAGTCCAAAACAAAAGCACCTGCAATAACTTTACGGAAACATGTGCTAGATAGTTTTTAATTGAATAACTAGATACATTCTCCCCACACTTAGTTTCTTTCTTTGCCTTTTTATTCTCCTTTATTCCATTTTAAATGAATTCAAGCGTTTTAGGGTGTTTCTCAATTTATGTCCTTTCCGAGGTAACGATAATTTCGGTATTAACACCTAGTTTTCACCATTCATAAATATATATAAACATGATTTTAAATTCATTTAACTGAAATTTTTTCAAATTTTCATAAAATTTGGCAAATAAACCAAGTATAAACCCGAGAGAATTTATAACCCTTCCCCACACTTGAGATCATGCAATGCCCTCATTTGCATGAAATCAGACTCTAATTATAAATTCATGAGGGTGATTAGTGTAGAAAAATGATTGAAAATACCCAGTTTGTAATTACAAAGCTCGTCGAATGATAGATGGCGCGCCTCATCGTTCATTCCTTCTTGTTTTATCACACATGCTTTTTTTTTCAAAAACGGCTGCTTTTCTGAACTGTTTACTAATATTTGAAAAAGCGTCTTTTACCCTAATCATGCATTTTTATTAACGAGTTATGCACTAACCCGAACCCCTAATTTAACGTTAAGTGGGGTTAAACTTCCCCACACTTAGCTGACGACATGTGAAGTCGGTAGAATAAGTTCCAAGAATTAAAATAGTGAGCCAGTTATTTACATCTCGGGTGGTATATATTATATCAATGGGTTTAAAGTTTAGACCCGCCCGATCGTCACTACTTAATTCTTTTTTAAGTGTAGCTTTTAGTAAATGGATATGTCTCTTTTCTGGTTCTTGGTCAAATGGATCAATATACACCGACATTCATATTTCTATAGGGTGGACAATTCCTAACATTTCCTTCCGTTTATTCTCGGGATCAAAGTTTTCACCTCTATTACCCAATTAGGTGAAATCCGAGGTGTCATTATCTATTACAGCTCGTAGTTCATTTTCGGTAGATGACTCATCTATTGAGAATATTGGGTTGGAAGGTTGTGTAATGGTGAAGTTCGGTTTGGCCTCGGGGGTAAAATTTTCAACGTTATCATTTTTCCAAGAGTACCAATTTGTCACCCTTACTTCTTTTTCATCATCCATTGATGGATTGATGATTTCGTCGGTAGAGGCTAATGTGTCATTATGTTGTGAAATTGGTAAGACTGGATAAAAAGTATCATCGGGATAGTTGGTGATTTCGGAGCTCTCGAATTCATCAAAATTCGATGATATGAGATTTTCTTGTACAATACTCCTCAGATCAACAGGTGTGTAGTCTGATAGAGTTTCAGCTTGCCGGTTTACAAACTCTCTCATTTGTTCATTTTGAGCATTGAGTTCTTCGAGTTTGATTTTCATATTGTCTAATAAATTTTCAGACACGTAATTTTCCTCGTCTACTGGTTGTTGAGTTTGGAAATATTCTTGGGAATAATCCCAATTTGAATTGTATTCTTCATAATCATTCCATTCAGGTTACGTGGGTGCATAATTTTCTATAGGAACGTAATAATAACATTCCCATGTTGAGTGATAATCTCCACAGATTTCACAACCAGTTATTGTTTCGTCATTCGTGATCCAAGATTGACCGAACGAATTGTCATCAATACTCGGTTGAGAGTATTGATTTTGTATGTCATAAAGAGTTTCCAAAATATCTTCGAGACTTTTCATAATGCGCTTATTACCAAATTTTAATTATCCTATTAGTTATAAATATAAAAATTATATAAGTTATCAAATTAATAGACTTTTCTGCTTTTGCCCACGTTTCGAATAGCCAATAGATGCAGCAGGGAGCCAGAACCCTTTAAATCGGAAGCTCACAACTCAGCCACTAACAAATCCAACTATTACTATGAAGCAGAAAATTTGGATGTCTATCAATTTAACCACTTAAAATAATTTTTCGTTTGGAATTATTAGAGAAGAAGTAGAGAAAATTTCTAAGTCCTAAAACTAGCGTGGCGAGAAATAAGAAAGAAAAAGAAGCGCGTCAAAAAATATCGAGAAATAAAAATAAGAAAGTAGCGCTTCGTGACTTAAAAGGCAATAAAATTTTAAAATCGTCGCAAAATTCTAAAGCACCTAAATCTTAGTCTAAAGAAATAGCACTTAAGGGATTTTACGGCAAAGCCTAAAAATCTAAAAATAAAAATAAGCTACGGCAAAACTAAATTTAAAATTAACTACGAACGATAAAAATATTACGATTACACTAAATAAAAGGATACAAAATATAAAAATAAAAAGTGATAAAATTACTTATTTTTATAAAAATATTATTTTTATATTTATTTTATAAAAGTATTAATTTTTATATATAATAAAACTAAATATAATTAATTAAAACTAATTAATTAAAACTAAAACTAGATAATAAATTAATTAAACTAATTTAGGGTTTTAAAAAATAATAATAATTAATATAATCCGTAATTAATGCGAAGTAGGGTTCCTGGGTGTGCCTGTTAGGGTGGCTCCGCGAGTCGTGGAGTTTTAAGCCTGCAAACTCCAAGAGTCGTGGAGTTTGAAAGACGTTTTTTTTTTTTTTAAATTTTATATTGTTTTTCTAAAATGATATATAAATATATTTATAGAAAAATAAATTAAAAATATAGCGTTTCGCCGAGTCCCCGGCAGCGGCGCCAAAAACTTGATGTCGTAGCGTGGGGGTATGAAATAGTTTATATTTTTACTAGGAAATACTATTAAATACGTGAAATACTATATATTTTTGATACGAAAAGCGATACAAATTACACAAGTTTTAACTATTTACAGATGGGATATACCTAAACCTTGCTACAACACTATAGGCAGTGTACCTAATCGTAGAGTAGTATAGTTTTTAGTAAGTCCGGTTCGTTCCACAGGGAGACGACTTATTTTACACTATATTTTAAACAACTATATTTGTACAAAATATATATTTTTATATATAATAATAATATAAAAGGGGGTTTACCGTTTAATGACCGGTTTGTCGATTTTTTATTTTAAACGAAGCGTATAGTAAATGACGATATTTAAATAACAATATAAAATAAATAACAATAATTAAAATGACAATAAATAAAAGTACGAGGAAAAATGAAATAAAATATATTATGCTTATTTAAGCTTCCGTAACCATGATGTTTGACGTTTTGATTATTTATTACCCTGGGTTAATTGTCCTTTGTCCTGGATTATTTGATAAGTCCATCTGGTTTTTGTCCATAACGGTCCATCAGTCATAAATATAAAGTGCGAGTGTCCTCGTCAAATTATCCTTATGTCCGAAGTCAAATATTCCAACTAATTGGGGACTTAAACTATAACAAGATTTTAATACTTTGTTTAATAATTACACCAGGTTATCGACTGCGTGTAACCCAAGGTTTTAATACTTTGTTATCAATTATGCCAAGTGTCCTTGTACATAATTTCACCCCTGTTTTAATAATTCTAGTGACTATTAATCCATTTCCGTGTCTGGTTAAATGAACTATTATTCGTACATATAAATACCCCGCTCATCGTGTCCGATCGAGTGTATATGGTTATTTATAGGGAAGTCCAATTGTAAATCTTTATATTAAAATTAACAAACTATCATTTAGTTAAACAAATATAAAGCCCATTAATAGCCCATAGTCTAATTTCCACAAGTGTCGTTCTTTTGTCCAAACTCCAATTATGGTACAAAGCCCAATTATCCCGTCTTTAATATTTAGTCCAACATCATGATTACTTTGGCTCAAATAAGCATAATAATAACTTAAGTACGAGACATTAATTTAAAAAGGAGAACATAACTTACATTGAGTATTTATCGCGTAGTGTTACACGGACAGAATTTCGACTTCAAAAACCCGTAAAATAACCTTTACATAACCCGAACTAATCTAATATAAAACTACCCTATACTATATATATATATATATATATATATATATATATATATATATATATATATATATATATATTATATATATATATTTATTTATTATTTATTACAGAGTATTATTATTATTATTTATATTCTTAAACTCGGCAGAATGCATGGCCTTTTATAGGGATTTCTGATTTTTCAAACTCCGCGAGTCGTGGAGTTTTTGGCCTTCAAACTCTGCGAGTCGTGGAGTTTGATTTTCCAGCTCACATCAATTTGGATCTTAGCTTTGCCGACATAATATATAAATAAATATAATATATAAATAATTTTAAGAATTATTTAAATATTATATTATATTTATGTGCATAGTTGACTTGTAATTTTTAGTCCGTTGCGTCGAGCGTTGAGAGTTGACTCATGTCCCGGTTCCGGATTTTCGAACGTCCTTGCGTATTATTTTATATCGTGTACTTTGCGTTTCGCAACTTGTACTCTTGTCATTTTTAGACGTTTCTCATCAATAAATTGAACCACTTGGATTGTATCTTGTACATTTGAGCTTTTTGGTCATTTGCGTCTTTAAATCGTCGTTTTCGCCTTTTATCTTCGCATTTATTTAATATAAACGATTACAACTTAAAATAGGACAATTACAACTAAATAATTTACATATTGGAGGATATTGCTACTAAATATATGTTCATTTGGAGCACTATCACTGACTTTCTTGAACGTTTGAACATGATTTTCCAATCTGACTTTCTTTTTTGACTTTCCTATTAGTTTTCTTGAACCTTTGAACATGACTTTTTGATATGACTTTCTTTTTTGACTTTCCAATTAGTATTCTTGGACCTATAAACATGACTTTCTGATATGACTTTTCTTTTGACTTTTCAATTAGTTTTCTTGAACCTTTGAACATGACTTCCTGATGTTAGTTTCCTTTTTGACTTTCAAATTAGTTTTATTGAACCTTTGAACATGACTTTCGGATCTGACTTTCTTTTTTAACTTTCCAATTTGTTTTATTGAACCTTTGAACATCGCTTTCCGATCTGACTAATGACGCGCATAGAATACGCTAACATTTCACGCAAGCGTATGATTGTAGTTGCGCATTCAACCATCTTTGAGGGTCATTGACGCGCGATATGTGGCGAAATTCATCCAATGTTGTCTCGCGCCAAGTATCGCGCCATCAGGGTGATACGTGGAAGGATAGAAAAGACTGAATATGACAAAGGATAGTACAAGGCATTAAGGACGAAATCTTAGTAGTCGTACAAGTGGCAGGACGTGGCAAAACAACATGATATGGAGGGGACCACGTGAGTGCACGATCCATGCGATAGAATAATACTATTCTGTACCATTATGTCCCCTCCCTATTTCTTATCGCCAACGTGGCAAAGAAAAGGACAACTACTCTTACCTATAAATACTTTCAACCAAGCTCACAAAGATTCATAAAAAAGACAGAGAGAGAGGAAGAATATCACTTATTCTGGTGCTCTATCTGCGCAATTGTATTACGGTTCTCAGGTAACGTTCTTTGAACATAAAATATTAACACCGTCCACGAGCCATCAACTCCGGTTAACCCGAATGATGGTGGGTCAAGTTTAACCACCCTTTCTGAGATCATCATCTCGTGTGAGGCTTATTCACGATACTCCAGACCGGAGAGTTAAACTTAAGTAACCCTTAAATCACCCTTTATTGTTGATCTTGCAGGAACCGAACCCCTTGGACTAATTTATGCTTGATCAAATGGTGCTCTCGTTGCGCTATCTATAACAAAGCGGTCGAAAGAAAGGCATATGGAAATATGACCACTATATCCTCGTGCAGAGATGGAAAACGCAAAGATGACCAGATAAGTGAAGAGGTTACAAGAGTCTCTTTTCCCGATGTCCGGTTAAATAACACCTCATGCGCACCTATAGTGGTTCAAGGATACATGTCTGAATCTGGATACAGGATACGATGTTTACATATGGATACCGGTAGCAGTGTGGACATAATATACGACTATACGAGCAATGTTTCAGAAAATTACCATAGTTTGTAAAGCAAGCCATCTGACCTTCGACTATGGTGCTCTCTGGATTCTCAATGGAATCGGCATGGCCCATAGGCACTCTGGATCTGAAACTAGAATTAAGAGACGACAAAGATAAGTTTAAGACGCGCACCGAAAATGTCAAATTCTGTGTTATGCGCTCGCACTCCAGGTACAACGCCATACCAGGCAGAATATCCCTTCAAAGGTTTGGAGCAATACCATCAACGATTCATGCATTAGTAAAGTTTTCGACAAAGCAAGGAGTTGCTACTCTCGAATCAACCCCGCTTGAAGTACTATGTGCTTCAGTTCACGGTAAAAGAAGAAGAAAAATTAGTGGGTCAGACATCGTCAGGGTGCCTCATCGTAACAAACCCCCCTTACCCAGATCAGAAGTGAAAATAGGGTCGGGTTTGACGAAGGAAACATAAGCCAAGTTTCGAAACATCCTTATGACCAACTTGGATGTATTTTGCTGGCGCGACGCAGATATGACAGGTGTTCTGCAGGATGTCGCGCAACATAATCGTAACGCTAATGTGAACATGACACATGTTCGGCAAAAGAAGAGGCCCATGGCGCCCGACAGAAGTGAATGGATGCTCATGGAAGTAAACAAGTTGGTTAAGGCAAACATCCTACGCCATGTAAATTACCAAACATGGGTGGCCAACCCGGTCCCGGTTCCGAAGGCCGACGGATCGTGGCGCTTATGTGTTGACTTCAAGGAAATTAATAAAGCGTGCCGAAAAGATAACTACCCACTGCCTGAAATCGATTGGAAGGTCGAATCTCTTGCAAGATTCAAATTTAAGTGCTTCTTAGACGCATACAATGGTTATCATCAGATCCTAATGGCACAGGAAGACGAGTAAAAGACCGCATTCCATACAGACCATGGCATATATTGATACACAAAGATGCCTTTCGGACTTAAAACCGCTGACGCCACTTATCATCGCATGATCGACACGACTTTCGCTAAAGAGATTGGTCGCAACCTGAAAGCATATGTAGACGACCTGGTCATCAAAAGTAACAGTGAGGAACAGCTGCTAGCAGACATCCTCGAAACTTTTGATACATTCTGCAGCGTTAACATGAAACTCAAACCATCAAAGTGCAGTTTTGGAGAAGAAGAAGGATCATTATTGAGACACGTAATCACCACTAGGGGAATCAAAGCTAACCCGAAAAAGATTGAAGCTATTGAACGCGTGCTGTATCCAAAAACCAAAAAACAGGTTCAAAGTCTCAATGGAAAACTCATCGCGCTGACTAGATTCTTGTCAAGATCCGCTGAAAGATCTCTCCCTTTCTTCAGCACATTAAAGAATTGCGCGAAAAAATCTGATTTCAAATGGATAAAGGAGGCTGAAAAGGCATTTCAAGAAATGAAAGCACTACGTAATAACCTCCCCACCTTAACCGCGTGAATTGCTGGGGAAAACCTCATCTCGTATTTAGAAATTGCGCGAGAAGCTGTTAGTTCCGTTCCAATCTCTGAAAGGGACGAAGTGCAGACACCTATATACTTTGTCAGCAAAGATCTGACGGGGAGTGAATTGAATTATCGCCCAATTGAGAAGTTCGTTTACGCCCCTGTGATTACCGCGCGAAGGTTACAGTGATACTTCCAGGCTCACCCTATAGTAGTACTGACTGATTAGCCTATCCGACAAATCCTATATAAGATGGAGACATCGGGATGATTAACGAAGTGGGCGGTCGAGTTAGGAGAACATGAGATTAACTTTTGCGCCAGAAGCACAGTGAAAGGGCAAATACTAGCGGACTACTTAGTAGAAACTACTTCCGACATGCCGATTACGCCTGACATGGAGGGTGACATAGCGCCAACATTGGAACTCTGGGAGTTGTATACTGATGGTGTGAGTGGTCCGGAAGGAGCAGGTGCAAGTTTATTGCTTACCTGTCCCAATAAGGAAGAGCACATGTATGCGCTAAGATTTAATATCAAGGTGACAAACAATGAAGCAGAATACGAAGCCCTACTGGAAGGAGTGAGACTGGCTAGGGAAATGGGGTCAAGAAGCTCCAAGCGTACGTTGATTCCCAGTTTGTCACGAACCAGATTAATGATACTTTTGATACTCATGACGAGGGAATGCATGCATACCTAGCATTGGTGTGATCCCTGATTATCGAATTTGATGATTTCCAGATAAGTCATATACCTCGGAGCTAGAACAAACAAGTGGGTGTGTTAAGTAAACTATCCGTTGTCGTAGAAGAAGCTGAGCATTGCTGAATGACCAACATAATTGAATTCCTAAAGACGGGGTCGCTACTCGGGGATGACAAGGAGGCCAAAAAGATAAGAGACAAAGCTCCAATGTACGAACTGTGTGATGATGTTCTATATAGAAAATCTTACCTCGGACCAAGCTTTCACTGGTTTATTATTTGTTAGTTGATTTATTATTTGTGTCTATGCGAATGATAAATTATTTATGCTTCAATTATTTTTGTTTGTTTTCGATCTATAATATGAACTAAATCTTTTTTTGTGTTCACTTAGATGATTGAACCTAGGTGATGGATTGCTAATCTTTTGTATGTATTAATAATTGCTCTTGATCCATGATTCTTAATTACTCTCATTGATTGATCCCATTAATTACTTGTCTGTTGATCGATGTAACGAGAGTTACTAAATTAATTAATTTATCTAGGTTATTGAGAAATAATTAAATAGGTTGAATTGCATGCGGGACACAAGTATAATTAGACTAGTAATTAATTTTATCAATTGAGTAGGTAATTGTGAAGCCTAAAGAGGGCCACCGATTTACCCTTCAACTGAATCACCATCTTGAGTAGTTAAAAATTGATTGATTGTGTTCTTCAGAAGCGTGTGGGTAACCAACGTGAAAAACCAACACTTTCATGATATAATTAGTATCTAAGTGAGGGACACCAGCTTATCATACTAGTTAATTAATTGATTAATGAACTAGGTTAACGACAATTACACTTAGGGATTTAATTACATCGTTATTAATAAAAGCAATCAAGATCCTAGGGAATTGAATCTAAGTGAATACCCCTTTATCTCATTGAATTCGTGTTTATTTATTTTTCTTAATTTAGTTTTAATTCAAAACCCCCATTTTTACAACTAAATCTTCAGAATAATTATTAGTCGTTAAATCTTAAACACTGCTCTCTGTGGACGAATTCGTAATCATATTACAATAAGATTAGGTGTGTTTTACGCATATCAGTGACAATGTGTCATTAAGCGGCAATTCGTAATTTAGAGGAATATGAAGGTCAAGTCCCTTCTCTTGAAGTAACCGCCGCGCCTCTAAAGGCATTATAACACGTTTTTCAGTTTTAACTGTTGCATCTTTTGCTACGTTATTGCTTGTATCATTCGCAATGCTTTCAACTGCAGAGCTTTTATCCGCATTCCCTTGGGAATTGGCAGAATTGACCTTCGTAACATTTTCTTCGCGCTGACTAAGAGCTTGTTGAGTATTGCGTTTGGCTGCATTTGCCTTTTCAATTACAACACTTTGTTGCGTTCCTTCATTAGCGATAGCGTTTCCTGATGTTTTAACAAGCAAATCTTTTGTTTGCTTACTGATCTCATGACTTGCCTGAAAATCAAATGACGTTGAACTTCGAAAATCACAGATATCAGACGTGTTACTATTCTTCTTTTTATTGTGTGTTGTCATTTTAGCTTAACGCCTTCAATTGGATATGGAAACCTGCAAATCGTCGAACAAGAACATGAACACAATTGAATTCGCAATTAAATCATTCAATTACACGGAATAGATTTATCAAATTCAATTTTTTAATTCATGTCCCACGGATGGCGCCAATTGATCAATCCTAAATTAGATGTTTAGATCTAATTTAGAAATTGAGTGCAATAAGGGGTAGATGATGGTGTTGATAATGTTTTTGGGACCTTATGATCGTCTTTCACTTAGATTATAGTGATCAATCACCATGTCCCGGTCTTGATTGCATTACCTTGGCTTGATTATGATTAAGGCTTGGGCGTATTCACAAGTGAACCATAAAAACCTTAGCAATTGCACAGAATCAACAACCTAAAATGAGAGGCCAAGCTCCCTATTTATAGGTTTGGAATTTTCGCGGATCCAATGACTGCGCAACACCGACATACCCGCAATGTTTGTGCGGGACATCTTCGCACAGTTCCTTTATGCGGCTTCCGCAACGCATAAAATGCTAATCTCATATCTGCGGTGCTGTTTGTACTTGCATTTAAAGTGCCTTTTGTACTTGAAATATACATATATATGCCTATATATCTGATCACAATACACCTGTCCCATTTATTTACTAAAGCTTCATCATCATCTTGTTTTTCATTATTCCATTTATAAAATCAATTTTGTTTTTTAGTCTCCAAGGCCAATTCCATGGCACATGCCCAAGATTTATAATTCTCTGTACCTTTAAGTTTAATACTTATTAAATGTGTACTGCTGATGTCACTAGCATGAAGGTAAAGAGGATTTCCAAAATCCAATTTACTGATCATGGTGACAGAATCACCACTATCACTCATATTCAAACAATTTAATGAACAACACTTAAAAAAACCATTGTACTTTATCAGGTTTCCTTGAAATCTATTGACCAAGGTTCAAGAGTTTGGTACAGTAAAACTCTTTAAGTAACAAACACAAACAATATAATGAAAAATAAAGAGGAAGATTGTCCTGGCTATAGGCCAAGTATAACATGTAGGGGCAGTTGATTCCCGTAAGCACAGAAACTCCTACGTGTAGGACCTTGCTACAATCACAGGTAGGAAGAATTTTCCTTACAGAGTACTCCTCCTCAATCTCTTCAATAACAGCAGCGGAAGATGTTCTTGAATAACTTCAAGAACAAGAACAATACAGATAACCAAGAATTAGGGTTTCAAATTGAACCCTAAATTAAAGAAGAACGTCCTCAGATCTAGCCCAATGAATCGTTTACCAAACACAGATTCCTTTGAGATGAGAAATCTCAAACGAATCCCAATTTCAACACACAATACGTAACAATATGAAACCCTAAATTGGATTTCAATCAAAGCAACGAATACCAGGCAAACGCTCTGATACCATGAACATAAAGTAGAATGATTAAGATAATCACTCACACAACAAACCACAAACCAACTTTAATTGATCAAAACAGAGTATTACATTTTCAGAGAAACTCATCTTTATAAACCACGCAAATCGTATACAGTAGAATGAATGAAAGAAATCCTAAAACAACCCTATTTATACACTGAACTAAAATACGCAAATACAAGGAAGACCTCCAACTTTTCTTCTGTACACAGCTAGTCCCTGTAGTTTACTAGACACAACTTTGGTAGTGTACACAACTGGTCCATGTGGTTTATAAGTGATGAATAACAATGGATACTCAAACCCAACTGCATACCATATGTGTGTCATCTAACTTGAACTCCACACCATGTGTATTATTTAAAGTTAAACAACACATAGTTCACAAAGGGTTTGAGCCTTCAGATCAACCTTGAACACCATATACCAACAGCAACCAGCAACACATCCACTCCAGCTTAATCATTCAGCTACAATGAACCTGTATACTCAACCAAGCAATTATAAGAACAAACTTATGTATATTTCAAATAATTATATTGTATCTTTAACAAATCTCAACAACAATCCCAACAAACACCATATTATCCAAGACTTCGTGACGAATCAGATGATGAAGAAGTTCCCGAAACTCCATGCCATGTCGAAGCCAATGTCGAACCCAAAGATGAACCCGTGGCCGATGTTCGAGGAGAAAAAGTGAGGTGGCCAAAAGTTCCTTGGACAGACTTGGAAACAAAAAATTAAGCCGAGCGTTATGTGTATGTTTCGGAACATCCGGATCCGGGAAACGACCAAACTTATAATTCATTTTGGGGTGAAGTCCGAAGACAATACAATTCGTTAGTTTCGGAGCAAAGGCGTGCAGATCAAATAAGTGGTAAATGGGCTAAAACTCAAAGAGGTTAAGATTTTTATTGCTATTTATTCGAAACTTGAGAAAATGTGGCAAAGTGGTTGTTCGGGGGAGGACGTTATGAATGTGGCCCGAAAACAATTCAAACACCAAACCAAACGACAATTCGCTTTTGAGGATGTGTGGCTAGTTTTAAGGGATTGCCCGAAGTTTATGGTAAGTGAAGGTATATCGGCTACCAACAAAAGAAAACAAGCCGATGAATTACCAATTCCACCGAGGCTAGTTCGAACCCAAAAATTAGCACGAACTCCGGCCCAACCTAATTTAAAAATTTATTTAAAGATAACGACCCAATACGACGTCCTCCAAGTCGAGCTAAAAGTGAAAGGGATTCGTACTCATCCGATGCCGCGAGTCGTATGTCATCCAACGAAGTTCGGATAAAGATAGCTCAATCCGCCGAAGCTTCTCAACTAGCGGCGACTAAAACCATGAAAAATCTTTGTGAAGAAAGCAAGACGAGAACAATGTTGAAAAGTTTAAAGCTTCTTTCCAAACCGGTATCACGAGACTTTTCTCCCGACGAATATGAAATGATGATGAATTAACGAGCAAGAATTAAGAAAAAATATGCTAAGGAATTGGCACGTCCGGATGACGACGACGACGAGTAATTTATTTGTAGTATTTTATTTTTATTTATGTCGCATTTTATTTGAATTATTGTAACGTTTATTTATTTATTTAAATATGTAATTGTTGGGAGTGTTTAGTCCTAGGAAGGAAGTGTTGATGTGGCGTCTAGTCGTGGAGGACTAAAACAAAACCATTTGGACCTCTCTAATACTAGTACTAGTACTATGATTATGACTAGTACTAATACTAAGACTAAGACCAAGACCAAGACCAAGACCACGACCACGACCAAGACCAAGACCACGACCAAGACTAATACCAAGACTAATACCAAAACTGAGACTAAGATTGAGACTAAGACTGAGACTAAGACTAAGACTAAGAATAAGACTAATACTAAGACTAAGAACAATACAAAGAATAAGACTAATAGTAAGACAGACTAAGAATAAGAATAATTGTAGTAATAATAATAACATTGATAATAATAATAATAGTTTATAACTAGTAATCAATCGGACCGCGCGTTGCTGCGGTGTCCGTTGGTTATCCATTTGAAGTAGCTTTTGGTCGTGTGGTAAGAAAACAAAAGTTGTCGTGATTTGTTGTGTTGAGATTTGTTTATGCTACCAAAACATTACTTGTAAAATGCTGAATCTTTTTCCTTTATGGCTTTTGTGTCCTTGAATCTTTTGAATGATGTACTGAAGGACATTGCTTATCAAATCCAATACACAAAGATGCATGAGCACGTTGAATTTGCATATGTTGTTAATTAATTTGTTGTTATTGTAACATGAAAACATTATACTTGACAGCAGTTGCAACATATTTCTCATATCTACTATTACTTGTGTAAGAGAGGTTAATAGGACAGTAGTATTCATGCAGCAGAAAGCCGTTGGTGTTGTGTCCCGTGTACTTTAGCTACAATTGTGTTTCCGACGTCACCGGGCTTGAGATCGCATAGTGGTGTTATCTGTCATGTTGCAATATCATGAGGAATTTTACACATATAAAAACTACTTATGTTGAGCAAGTAAGGAATAAACAAAGATACACCAATTACTTGATAATAAAGAAAATGGTTAAATATTGGAGTACTTAGGAACCACATAAATAAATATGGAATTACAATTTTGAGCACTTAGGAGAGTTATAGTGTTTCTTGTTGCCTCAGAAGTGGTAGCAGCAGAGGACAAAATATGTAGAACGAAAGTCTTCGAGTGATTACTACTTTGCAACAGGCATACCATTATGACCATCAAGATCTGAAAAAAGTTAAATGTCATTTAGAAAACAATACCATGAATCACAAAAGAAAAACCCATAAATAAATAAAACAATACCACTTTCAACTATCGGGGTACTTGCAGTGTTTTGGATAGCTTCAAAGTGTTGACAGCAAAAGACAAAGGATCAGAAACAAAACCCTCCAAACGATTACGACTTCCTAACATATTTCTAGTAGCTGCTTGTGTTGAAGACACTACTGGTATATGAAAATCAATAATGTGGCCATCAAATCCACTATTAGAAGCGTTTCTATTTCTATTGAATCTCTTGACATTTCGCACTTAACTTTAGGCTGCTGCTGCAGCATAACAGAGCATAACAAAACAGACTAATATATCCTCAAACTCAAAAAAAATTAAACATAATATAGGATAGTTATGCAACAAAAGAGCAGAATGAACAATAACCTAAAGCCTCTATATGTACCGACCAATTCGAGCACCAGATATCCATAACCATGATCAACTCGTTAAACAATCGCACACTATGAACGTTTTCAAATGGAAATAAGCAACTAAATATAACATAAGGCAATGGCTTAAAAAGTAAAAGGACATCAGAAAACTTACTCAACAAAGCAGCAATTAAAGGCAATGCGAAGAAGTACCTACAGTGACAACTATAAGTTAAGCAGGACAATAGAAGAAGGGAAGACATTGAATTGACTATAGCTATCACCTTATACAACAATGCATTATCCTTGTGACCATAAAAAATTACCAAGACGTCACCATTGCAACTAAGTTTTAAGAAAATAAAAAGAAAAAGAACTACTACTTACAAACAAATTTTACAAAAACACCACTGATTACTATCATGTGAATTATAATAACTCATAACTTACAAAAAGCAAGTTGACATCTAATATGTGCAATGCAAACGTATAAAATTACATCAATATATCGTCTAACATATTATATCAATCACCAGCAGTCACTAACACTAAAACCAACACCACTTGTAGACACAACAGAATTAGATAAAGTGTCTAAACGATTTGCGCATTACAAATAATACTTGCGTGAAATCTGTGGCAACGAAACATATGGATAGACACTACCGACGCCAAAAAATCGGACGGAGAAAAATAATCAAATTTCAATACCAAAACTCATTAATTTCAATTGGAGAAAAATAACTGCAAGTGAACAAATGTTTACCTTCATAAGCAGAGACGTTTTAATATTGCTCCACTCTCTAACTGTTTATTTATCTTTTGAAATGTCCCGTTCTTATTGATTAAAAACGTTCCATATTAATTGATTTCGTTGCGAGGTTTTGACCTCTATATGAGACGTTTTTCAAAGACTGCATTCATTTTAAAACAAACCATAACCTTTATTTCATCAATAAAGGTTTAAAAAGCTTTACGTAGATTATCAAATAATGATAATCTAAAATATCCTGTTTACACACGACCATTACATAATGGTTTACAATACAAATATGTTACAACAAAATAAGTTTCTTGAATGCAGTTTTTACACAATTTCATACAAGCATGGACTCCAAATCTCGTCCTTATTTAAGTATGCGACAGCGGAAGCTCTTAATAATCACCTGAGAATAAACATGCTTAAAACGTCAACAAAAATGTTGGTGAGTTATAGGTTTAACCTATATATATCAAATCATAATAATAGACCACAAGATTTCATATTTCAATACACATCCCATACATAGAGATAAAAATCATTCATATGGTGAACACCTGGTAACCGACATTAACAAGATGCATATATAAGAATATCCCCATCATTCCGGGACACCCTTCGGATATGATATAAATTTCGAAGTACTAAAGCATCCGGTACTTTGGATGGGGTTTGTTAAGCCCAATAGATCTATCTTTAGGATTCGCGTCAATTAGGGTGTCTGTTCCCAAATTCTTAGATTACCAGACTTAATAAAAATGGGCATATTCGATTTCGATAATTCAACCATAGAATGTAGTTTCACGTACTTGTGTCTATTTTGTAAATCATTTATAAAACCTGCATGTATTCTCATCCCAAAAATATTAGATTTTAAAAGTGGGACTATAACTCACTTTCACAGATTTTTACTTCGTCGGGAAGTAAGATTTGGCCACTGGTTGATTCACGAACCTATAACAATATATACATATATATATCAAAGTATGTTCAAAATATATTTACAACACTTTTAATATATTTTGATGTTTTAAGTTTATTAAGTCAGCTGTCCTCGTTAGTAACCTACAACTAGTTGTCCACAGTTAGATGTACAGAAATAAATCGATAAATATTATCTTGAATCAATCCACGACCCAGTGTATACGTATCTCAGTATTGATCACAACTCAAACTATATATATTTTGGAATCAACCTCAACCCTGTATAGCTAACTCCAACATTCACATATAGAGTGTCTATGGTTGTTCCGAAATATATATAGATGTGTCGACATGATAGGTCGAAACATTGTATACGTGTCTATGGTATCTCAAGATTACATAATATACAATACAAGTTGATTAAGTTATGGTTGGAATAGATTTGTTACCAATTTTCACGTAGCTAAAATGAGAAAAATTATCCAATCTTGTTTTACCCATAACTTCTTCATTTTAAATCCGTTTTGAGTGAATCAAATTGCTATGGTTTCATATTGAACTCTATTTTATGAATCTAAACAGAAAAAGTATAGGTTTATAGTCGGAAAAATAAGTTACAAGTCATTTTTATAAAGGTAGTCATTTCAGTCGAAAGAACGACGTCTAGATGACCATTTTAGAAAACATACTTCCACTTTGAGTTTAACCATAATTTTTGGATATAGTTTCATGTTCATAATAAAAATTATTTTCTCAGAATAACAAATTTTAAATCAAAGTTTATCATAGTTTTTAATTAACTAACCCAAAACAGCCCGCGGTGTTACTACGACGGCGTAAATCCGGTTTTATGGTGTTTTTCGTGTTTTCAGGTTTTAAATCATTAAGTTAGCATATCATATAGATATAGAACATGTGTTTAGTTGATTTTAAAAGTCAAGTTAGAAGGATTAACTTTTGTTTGCGAACAAGTTTAGAATTTACTAAACTATGTTCTAGTGATTACAAGTTTAAACCTTCGAATAAGATAGCTTTATATGTATGAATCGAATGATGTTATGAACATCATTACTACCTTAAGTTCCTTGGATAAACCTACTGGAAAAGAGAAAAATGGATCTAGCTTCAATGGATCCTTGGATGGCTCGAAGTTCTTGAAGCAGAATCATGACACGAAAACAAGTTCAAGTAAGATCATCACTTAAAATAAGATTGTTATAGTTATAGAAATTGAACCAAAGTTTGAATATGATTATTACCTTGTATTAGAATGATAACCTACTGTAAGAAACAAAGATTTCTTGAGGTTGGATGATCACCTTACAAGATTGGAAGTGAGCTAGCAAACTTGAAAGTATTCTTGATTTTATGAAACTAGAACTTTTGGAATTTATGAAGAACACTTAGAACTTGAAGATAGAACTTGAGAGAGATCAATTAGATGAAGAAAATTGAAGAATTAAAGTGTTTTTAGGTGTTTTTGGTCATTGGTGTATGGATTAGATATAAAGGATATGTTATTTTGTTTTCATGTAAATAAGTCATGAATGATTACTCATATTTTTGTAATTTTATGAGATATTTCATGCTAGTTGCCAAATGATGGTTCCCACATATGTTAGGTGACTCACATGGGCTGCTAAGAGCTGATCATTGGAGTGTATATACCAATAGTACATACATCTAAAAGCTGTGTATTGTACGAGTACGAATACGGGTGCATACAAGTAGAATTGTTGATGAAACTGAACGAGGATGTAATTGTAAGCATTTTTGTTAAGTAGAAGTATTTTGATAAGTGTCTTGAAGTCTTTCAAAAGTGTATGAATACATATTAAAACACTACATGTATATACATTTTAACTGAGTCGTTAAGTCATCGTTAGTCGTTACATGTAAATGTTGTTTTGAAACCTTTAGGTTAACGATCTTGTTAAATGTTGTTAACCCAATGTTTATAATATCAAAAGAGATTTTAAATTATTATATTATCATGATATTATGATGTACGAATATCTCTTAATATGATATATATACATTAAATGTCGTTACAACGATAATCGTTACATATATGTCTCGTTTCAAAATCATTAAGTTAGTAGTCTTGTTTTTACATATGTAGTTCATTGTTAATATACTTAATGATATGTTTACTTATCATAATATCATGTTAACTATTTATATAACCATATATATGTCATCATATAGTTTTTACAAGTTTTAACGTTCGTGAATCACCGGTCAACTTGGGTGGTCAATTGTCTATATGAAACCTATTTCAATTAATCAAGTCTTAACAAGTTTGATTTCTTAACATGTTGGAAACATTTAATCATGTAAATATCAATCTCAATTAATATATATAAACATGGAAAAGTTCGGGTCACTACATCTTTAATACCTCCTACACTTCATGATTAGTAAATAACAATAGTAATACCAACAGAAATTTGATAAGGAGAAAAAAGAAGAAGAAATGAGGCTCAGATCCGTGTTTAAAATCAAGCAGAGAACATGAATCGCCATGGCTGCTATCTTTTGATTGCCTCGCCAAGATACGAACTCATTTTTTCTCGTTGCTCGACCCAAATCCCACATATATATCATCACAGCCTACTTTATTAAACCTTCTTGAGTTGTGAGTGCCAAAAGACGATGTCACTGATAGATATTCCAACTGAACAACGGTATTGAAAATCATGGCAAAACATATGTTTTTTTGCTACAATCATTTAACAACAAAGAGGCTACCATGTCTTAAGATGGCAACCAAACTCCATGTAATAGGTGGCATCAGAAACATTTAATCAGTCACCATGGCTGCAACTAATATGTTGCCTTGCCAAGAGGTGACCGAAGGCACACGTATTTCACCATCACAGATATAGCAAACTGTTAAGATGCAACATAAAAAAACAACATCAGTACTATTCTGTTTTCTTTTGTACATCTGTTTGACTTTAAATTGACACAATTTAGATTACAACTTCACTTCTTAAAGCACTCCATATCACCTGGTATTTGGAGTGCTTTAAGTAAACCAAATAGCAGGTCAAAACAGATTGCAACTTCACTACTTAAAGAACTCCATATCAACAATATTCTATGATGCACATGTAAATATAATATTGATGTGATGTAGTTATTCCTGATTTCATTTCTTAAAACTGTGTTGTCGTATGAGCTTCCTTTGTTTTTGTTGTGATTTTTTGTGTTTCATGGAAATTTATAAACAACCAGCTATCAAGTATAAGACATTAAAATGACAAATTACACATAAAAGAGATTCAGGCACTCCATACATATCAGAACAAAGAACAATAACAAACATATATAAATCCATTAACCATTAACAATTTGTAAAAGTTATTCGAGAAGTATACCTATTTTCAAGAGTGACAATGTGAAATCCAAAGATACCTAACAACATGGAAATTTATGTTTATATGTTATAATTAGTATTATAAGTGTTATGATGCATAAAAATAATTTTGATAATTTATGGAATATTATTTATAATTAAATACAAATTATGTAGTGTTTAAACGTAAAAATAATGTAAAATTCGTAATAAATACTTTTAACCAAAAATAAAATATATATAATTTTTTTCTAAGTTTTTAAAACTTATATAGATCTGAAAAAAAATTATAAAAATAATTGCTTGGGTCAAATTGGTATTTATTATATAATTAAACTCTATTATTATGTAATTCGAAGGTAAATTAAGAATAAATATAAAATAATAAAAAATATTTTTTTAAATATTTTTCTACAGGTTATTAGACTGATAGAAACTTATAAAAATTATAAAAATAATTATTTGGGTCTATTTATTAATTATGTAGAATTAAAATTGTTTTGTGAATACATTAAGGGTAAAAATAAAAATAAATACAAAAATATAATAAAAACATTTTCTTAAATTTTTCTACTAATCTATATGATTAACTAAGACTATAAAAATTATGTATGTAATTTTTAGATATTTAATTTATTATTTAGACATTTTTGAATAATGTTCGATTAATAAAACATTATTATTTTTGAAGTAATTTAGGCATTTATTTAAAGGTAATTATATTTAATATATATAAGACATACTAAGGTATAATAACTAAATATTAAATAATACTTAGGTTATATTATCACATATATAATTATTAAGTACATTAATAATTCGTTGTGTGTATACACCTAAAGTGAAGGTTAATCAAAGATAATGTATAATTCATGTGAACTTCATCGCTACTCACGGTCGTAAGTGAATGATGTCTAGGTTGCCATTTATGGGTAAGCTTGTGGATCTCGAATGCCATGACTTAGATTCTGGTCAAGAGTCCTGGGCCCCCGGTTACATCTGGTCATTCCTGACTTATTTTATAGCAACGAAGTTTGAGTAAAGTTGTACAACGTCTTGCTAAAGATTAACCCGAACTTTCTAAAATTAGAAAATTACTATAAGTGGAAACTTTCCATAAATAGTAACCTTCTGAAAATGGAAATTCTTTAGTGAACCATTACTATCAATATAGTACTATATACTATTGTCTGTTAGGCAATGTCTGATCATACGTTCTATCTCTAGGTTGAGATCTCAGTCACGTCCTTCCGTTCAATTCTTTCGTGTGCTACTAAGGTGAACTTCATAGCCCCACTTTTTACTATTTCATTACTGTTTACAACTTGGGGTGAGACACATGCTTGCTTTATAACTGTTTTACGCTTAGACACAAGTACTAAATTGTTAACTATGCTGTCATGCTTTGATTCATGCTAAATCCCTACCATAATATCGTTAATTGCTACGTTTAAATGCAAACTTAATTATTGTGAGTAGGCCTATTGAGAGTAACGTCTCTAACCATTCGACCGTTGGTCTTTGGTTACATAATAATGATTCCACGACACTGACAGTACAAGGTGTCATAGGGTAAACTTGTTTAGTAGCGATATTACAAAATGCAGCAACACTTTTAGATTGATATTTCTATATCAATCAACTTTAAACTAAATCTTGTGGTCTAAAACTTTGGATATTATTTATAAACCTATGAATTTCACTCAACCTTTTTGGTTGACACTTTAAGCGTGTTTTGTCTCAGGTGATGATTGAGCTAGCTGCTACTTGCTACTAGATGATTGATGTATGCTTTGCTGCTTGCATGGAGTCCATCATTCATATTTATCATTTTGTTTAAGACATTTTCCATTTACTGTACTCTTATGATGTAAAACTTTGAATAATGCTTCCGCTGTTTATTTAATAAATAAAACGTCTCATTTAGAGTCGTTCTCGCTTATACAACTGTGTTATGATATGATTGGTCATAATTACCCCTGGTCCATTTTGGGGGTGTGACAGATTGGTATCAGAGCAGGTTGTTGTAGAGAACAGGATTGCATCTTATGTGTGCCTTATACAATTAGGTACCTTAGCAATGTAGGACTACAACTTCTTTTGACTATAGTGCCTTTAATTGTTGCCTTTAACTGTTAAATGCTACACTATACTTTAGAAACTTTACTTATCTTAGAATGCCGAGCCAATCTAAGAACTCTGCTCATTCTCCTAAGTACTATTCAATTCCGCCACCACATTTAAATGCGACACCGTTCTCGACATTCCTATGTCATTTATCATGGTTTTGTGTATTACATATGTATTACATGAAATATTATCCATGAATTTTTGAAACTCCTATATTTGTTACTATTCATACTCAAACGTATATAACTCCCTGTTATATCACGTACCTATATGCTTTATGCCTTTATGCATTAGTTTGCGAACCGAAAAATGTCATTGAGTTATCGAGAATCTCAAAGACATTATAATGTCATCACTACTCATATTCATTACTTTTATACCTTTTATTTCTCGTTATTGAATTTTCTTGACGGATGGCGTCTACGAAACTCTAGAATGGAAGGGTTTGGATTACCGATTTAAAGGATCCTATAGCTCAAGCCCCTAGACCTGAATAGGCCATTACGAATTGAAAGTCTTTAATCGAAAGATTATCAGATTACATACTTATCATTTTATGATCTCGACACGTCATACTGCTATTATTGGATTATAGACACATCATATCTTATTATATCTTATCATATCTATCTTAATAAACTTTGTCTAACACTTTTCCTAAATTTCCTCCGTAAATTACGGAAATCTTTTTGCTATATATACGTATATCAAGAAGACAAATATATCATTCAATATTCAACACTCATCTCATAACAAAAACCCTTATTCCGATCAGATAATATGAATTTCTCACATGATTCCTCGAACTCCTCGAGCTCCAATGGCAGCGTAACCGGAATGAACCAACCAATTAGTCATCATCTATTTTGGATGAATTGGGGATGGGTTCGTAGTAAACTTAATCAATGGAGACAAGAAGAAGGTGATCCCTTCCACCAACCGAATTCACCTCTTGGTGAAGAACCTGAAGCACTTACCGGCGAACCCGTTCGGAACACTATTTTCACCCTCATTTCCAGGGTATCCAGTCACGAATATATAATATCTAAAATTCTAGATCTTATTCATCCACTTGTCCGAACCGCCAATCACCCCGGAATAATAGAAGAAGTCAATGAGCTTCGCGCTCGAGTGGTGGCTCTGGAGAATATGGTGCGAAACCTACGAGCAACAGCAGCATAACCAGCATCACCACCAGTACCAACAGCATCACCACCAACAACATCAGCTTCACCAATAACAAACACCATAATCTGTACCTCGGATATCAACATCATACGCCCCATAGATACCAAGGAATATTAGTAATAATGAGTTAAGATGTATTGACTCATTCTTCCTGAAAATTATATATGTATACTTTATATATATATGGTTTGGAACAATAATAAATCTTTTCGTATTAAGCTATTACGTGTGAATCTTAAATAGTATGTACTACTTGGTTAATTCATATCACTAATATGCTATGATATACATTCCTCGTTAATCACTGCTTCATCACAATAAACTCCATTTCATAATAAACTAAGTGTATTATTCAAATACATGTTTGGTTTTACACTTTCATTTTTGATGTACTCAAAACTCTTTAGAAAACATCATTCGTGCCTTGTGAATTTCACAAGAATTCCACGAGCATCAACATCATATACCGAGGTATATCAATAACAATGAACGATGGAGTATTGATTCATAACTTCATTAAAGAAAGATTCTGCGATGATTATGTAATCTCTCAAGTTTTGAAGATTATTTATTCTCGCTTCAACCGCAAATCAAATGATTTTAATAGTATATTAACTCATTAAATCTATATTATACGTGAAGAATACATATATGAACGTATATCTTCATAAAGATTGTAATTAAAAATCCTTTTGTACAAACTGTTAATTGTGAAAATATTTTAACGGGTAGGTAAAACCCGAGAAATATTTATATCTCACATCAATATCTTACATTGTACATTCTTTAAATTCTGATTTAATAATTAGTAACTATACTACTTACATCCACATATGTATCCGTTCACTAAAGAACAACCATTTTCATACAAATTTAATTACCTATTCTGATTTGGACATATTAGAATCCAAGTTAAGCTTTAGAAAGTGTAATCTTCCTAAAGATCACTACATTCATGAATTATATTCATTCGTATTCTATGATGAATTATCACATCAAACCACCGAAATTATCGTTCATTACTTTTGAAATCAACAACGCCTATTCATCAACCATTAGAACCGTTGACGATTACAATCAGCGTTTAATCATCTAAAAATGAAATTTCTTGAAACCATCTCGGATTGATAACCGATGAATCAAATATGGCTGCATTAAATGCAGAGGAAACAACAAAATTGTAGATGGTCTCAATGGCCAAAAGTTTGATAATAAAGAATGGTACGTTGGAAAAGCTCAAAAGAAAATTTGGAACTGAAAAATGGATTGAGCTAACCATGGAGGAGACCAAGGACAAATACAAGGACCAAACCCTATATTCAAAGAATCCAGGTAATTCTGGATCCGATGAAATCTTTAGAGAATATCTTGCTCCGAAGTTATGTTAAAAGCTTGCGGAAAATTTTTCTCCATCAACCTTCGAACTTAGAAATTCCAAAATGTCGTTATAAATATCCTCTATATTTCTGAAGATATTTTCATAACGATTCTTGTCCACAATTAAGTATCTCTTTGCGATATCTTTATAAAGGAAACTATTTTAGTTTCTATATTCAGTAAAATTCAAGTTTAAATTATAAATGTTTTGAAGAAATGTTGGAAATTGAAGCATGAGTTAGTATAATATAATGACGTCAGGCCAACGTGATTATATTACAGTAAGTCATGCTAAATTTTTAATGGAAGATGATGATTCATAGACTTTATAATCATTATTTGCCATGTTACACGACTCTTACATTCTACTTAATCTCTGAACATATCAAGAACATATATTCTTGATAGTTCTATCCTCAGTAATTCTGGTAATTTACCAAATCAAATCGTGATATTACGCTTAGAACATTAGGTTCATTCGAAACTTCATACCTACAAATTCTGGACCATTACTCGCTTAACTTAGAGTCGAGAGCAGAATAAAAAGGTAAAGAGCTCCGACATATAAGGGAAAATACAAAGCCCGATAACAACACGGAAATTACAAATCGTGTATATCAATGCGTATAGCAACATAAAGACACGGGAGAATTAAAAACACTATAACCCCAAGAGCATAGTAGAAGTAAACAGATTCCTCTGGTGGTAAAAGAAAAAGAAGCATGACTGCATATATGGTCAATATAATAACAAATATCAATACGGGATTGAGCATATTAACAAATCTTTTGGAAGTATGAATCTAGGAAGAAAGTATAGAAGTGATGAAGATAATGAAACGGAAGAAGCTAATTTATAGCAAAATTTCCAAACACCGCAATCGAGGCAATTCATCGCATTTAATCAAAGAAATCCCAAAATTCCGTAAATACCGGATAATCAAATCTTATAGATTACGAAGATTTCCTTTAATCCCTTGAATTCCGAAAATCAATCGTGACTACGTCAAAAGTTAAGGCGAACATTTAATTTACTCATTCACTCTTTTACGATAGCTTCGTTTATACTCTTTCTATAATCGAATCGTTCTATCCATATTATTCAATAGTGATAAAACTTTATTCTTCAACTTATATTCATCATTACAATATTCTTGTTGTAAACAATGATGATCTCTATCAAACTTCATGACTATAATTTTCATGAACTACTCTCTGTTTTGTCTACCCTAACATTGTGGCATAAACGCTCAAGGTTTAAATGAGCTCGATATTATTCATAACACATTTTATATATCCATTTTACTGAAATGACTTGTATAACATCATCATTTTGAATGATCTCCGCATTAATAATAAAATGAACTTCGTAGAAGAACTTGTAGAAATTATAGTATGTATGATTTTAATTCTTGAAACAGAACAATATTCTATCCGTTGGAATTCACGCAAGGCCCCGAGCATACCTGGGAACGTGAAAACCAAATAAAACGTAAATATCCTCGTCTATGTACGAACAACACCGATTAATGGCAACAACTAAATTTCGGGACGAAATTTCTTTTAACGGGTAGGTACTATAACAACCCTCATATTTCCATACCTGAATTGACTAATTTGACTATAGGGTTGTTATCCATACGTAATATATAATTAAATTCGACGTTGATCAAATATTTATTTTTAGTTGACACGTTCTGTTAACTAAAGTTTACACTAATTATATAAAATAACTTTAGTTAATATTAATGCGTATTATATTTAAAACTATATGTAACATAATTATTAATTAAATGATAAGTTATTTTAATCATTATATATATTTTTAGCTTATAAAAAAATAAAAATAAAAAGAAATAAGATTTTTTTTAATAAATTAAATAATGAGCCCATGAATTTTGACTAAATATTTTCAAAAACAAAAACTTATTAAAAACATTTTTAACATGTTTTTATTATTTTGTCAAAATTGGCACCTTTATTTTATTATTTTTTTTTTCTTTTCACAAACCATTTTTTACCTATAAATACATGGCTCCTCATTCATTTTTTCTTGCCAAACACAAAAACTTAAGTTATTCTCTCAAAACCTTGAAGAAAATTTGAGGTACTTTCTATTTTTATTAATTTTTTTTCAATATTGTCATTTATACTTATATTTATTGTATATTCTTTGTAAAATTCGAAATTAATTATGTTTATATGTTATAATTAGTATTATAAGTGTTATGATGCATAAAAATAATTTTGATAATTTATGGAATATTATTTATAATTAAATACAAATTATGTAGTGTTTAAACGTAAAAATAATGTAAAATTCGTAATAAATACTTTTAACCAAAAATAAAATATATATAATTTTTTTCTAAGTTTTTAAAACTTATATAGATCTGAAAAAAAATTATAAAAATAATTGCTTGGGTCAAATTGGTATTTATTATATAATTAAACTCTATTATTATGTAATTCGAAGGTAAATTAAGAATAAATATAAAATAATAAAAAATATTTTTTTAAATATTTTTCTACAGGTTATTAGACTGATAGAAACTTATAAAAATTATAAAAATAATTATTTGGGTCTATTTATTAATTATGTAGAATTAAAATTGTTTTGTGAATACATTAAGGGTAAAAACAAAAATAAATACAAGAATATAATAAAAACATTTTCTTAAATTTTTCTACTAATCTATATGATTAACTAAGACTATAAAAATTATGTATGTAATTTTTAGATATTTAATTTATTATTTAGACATTTTTGAATAATGTTCGATTAATAAAACATTATTATTTTTGAAGTAATTTAGGCATTTATTTAAAGGTAATTATATTTAATATATATAAGACATACTAAGGTATAATAACTAAATATTAAATAATACTTAGGTTATATTATCACATATATAATTATTAAGTACATTAATAATTCGTTGTGTGTATACACCTAAAGTGAAGGTTAATCAAAGATAATGTATAATTCATGTGAACTTCATCGCTACTCACGGTCGTAAGTGAATGATGTCTAGGTTGCCATTTATGGGTAAGCTTGTGGATCTCGAATGCCATGACTTAGATTCTGGTCAAGAGTCCTGGGCCCCCGGTTACATCTGGTCATTCCTGACTTATTTTATAGCAACGAAGTTTGAGTAAAGTTGTACAACGTCTTGCTAAAGATTAACCCGAACTTTCTAAAATTGGAAAATTACTATAAGTGGAAACTTTCCATAAATAGTAACCTTCTGAAAATGGAAATTCTTTAGTGAACCATTACTATCAATATAGTACTATATACTATTGTCTGTTAGGCAATGTCTGATCATACGTTCTATCTCTAGGTTGAGATCTCGGTCACGTCCTTCCGTTCAATTCTTTCGTGTGCTACTAAGGTGAACTTCATAGCCCCACTTTTTACTATTTCATTACTGTTTACAACTTGGGGTGAGACACATGCTTGCTTTATAACTGTTTTACGCTTAGACACAAGTACTAAATTGTTAACTATGCTGTCATGCTTTGATTCATGCTAAATCCCTACCGTAATATCGTTAATTGCTACGTTTAAATGCAAACTTAATTATTTTGAGTAGGCCTATTGAGAGTAACGTCTCTAACCATTCGACCGTTGGTCTTTGGTTACATAATAATGATTCCACGACACTGACAGTACAAGGTGTCATAGGGTAAACTTGTTTAGTAGCGATATTACAAAATGCAGCAACACTTTTAGATTGATATTTCTATATCAATCAACTTTAAACTAAATCTTGTGGTCTAAAACTTTGGATATTATTTATAAACCTATGAATTTCACTCAACCTTTTTGGTTGACACTTTAAGCGTGTTTTGTCTCAGGTGATGATTGAGCTCGCTGCTACTTGCTACTAGATGATTGATGTATGCTTTGCTGCTTGCATGGAGTCCATCATTCATATTTATCATTTTGTTTAAGACATTTTCCATTTACTGTACTCTTATGATGTAAAACTTTGAATAATGCTTCCGCTGTTTATTTAATAAATAAAACGTCTCATTTAGAGTCGTTCTCGCTTATACAACTGTGTTATGATATGATTGGTCATAATTACCCCTGGTCCATTTTGGGGGTGTGACATATTCTGAATTTATATTTGACATCAAATACAAAATTGTGTCCATTGGATTTTGACCAATAGCGCGATATGAACATTGGTGTTCCTGGTCGATGATAACAGTTGAATAGATAATTGTTCACGTTTCCATTATATCCCTTTATTTGCATGTAGTTTGTAAGTTGTATACATGTTAGTGATCATAGTTAGTTACTAATGCACGTTTCCAATTTATTAGGCTAATTTTTTACTTCTGTGCGCATGTGCATTTAATTATCAAACTGGTAATGCAGATTGAAACAGAGGGCATGGAATTGGTTCATGAAGTTTTTAAGAGACTGGTTCATAAATTAGGAGTGAAGTATTGGTTCATAAAACTGGGAATCACAGCTATTTAATTAACGATATACATTTATTATTATTATTATCTAACATAAAATGACCAAACTACCCTCCTATTATTCAAACTAACGAAGATTACTTAACGCCAGTTAGTTTTAGGGACGTATTTGAAACTAAATCAGAACATTAAGGGTTAGGTTGAAACAAAAATGAACTTTAGGGTCCATGCTGAAAAAAGATAAACTTTAGGGATGATTGGCGTAATTAAATCAAAACTAAAAAGTACTCATGTTTTGAAAATCTCGAGAAAAGTTTTGATACTAAAACTTTGAAAGTATGTTTCTTCCAATAATCACTTCAAAAAAAAAAAAAAAATTTAAAATAATAATAATAATAATAATAATCACTTCAAAAAGAATCAAACTATTGTAATCTTCCAATGATAAAACATAAATTAACCACCTACCGGCAGGGGCGGAGGGAGGGGGTCAAGTTGGGTCAGCCGCCCCCGACGATTTCGAAATTTTAGTGTAAATTTTTTCGGTTTTTCGATTTTGCCCCAGGTGGAATTTTTTTTTTTGCCCCAAATCCTTCATATTTTGCCCTAAAACCTTAATATTTTGCCTTAAAACCTTCGTATTTTGCTCAAAAGCCTTTAAATTTTGCTAAAAAAAACTCTATATTTTACCCCAAAACCTCTATATTTTGTCAAAAAAAAAAAATCCTTATGTTTTTAAAAAAAAATTGCCCCCGGTGAATTTTTTTTCTTGATCCGTCACTGCCTACCGGTCACCAGTTAGGATTTTTTTTTTTTTTTAAAAGACAAACAAATTACTACTAATAAATAATCACTTTACAAAAGAACTAAAAACAACAAAACTAAACCTTATGACAATGATCCTAAACTCTAATTAGACAATACATAACGAGACGAACATAGACGCTATAAATGTATGATGAGATGTCAGCCACCACGGTTCTATCTGTGTTAAGCGAGAGTAGCCATCGGATCTCAAAGCCATAAATTGCCAATCAACCTTTTGCTTCCCTTACCTGCGTGTTATCCACTCGTAACTATGGACTTGTAACTCGTTTAAAACCATAGGACCACTCCAACATTTATTTTTAAAAACCTTAGGAGTACTTATTTTTCAAATTAGATAAGCACAAATGACCTGCCCCATCTTGCGCCCCTACACCTAACTGATTGTTTTATTTTTCCCTTCGAATATCTGTATTTTAAATCAACAACTAACATGTTTATATAATTAAGTTGAGCGGGTACTGTCTGTGTTTCTGGTTCCAACCCACAACCTTAACCTGACACAAATTGTCATGCCTATTGATATACAACCCACAACCTTAACCTGACACAAATTGTCATTCCTATTGATATACAAACAAAACAATTAAATTACAATTTACAAACAAATGAAAAAACTATAATATTTTCATTGAATTGAAACAAATTTACTTGTACCAAAATCTGCCTACTATACAAATCTACAAAGCAAAACAACAAATCTGTACTTGTGATAAAACTTCAACTCGATCATGAAGAACGAACCGCAAGCGAAGAATACTTTCTCGTCATTCGCCCTTTCATGTTCCTCATTTTCGCATCAACTCGTGCCGATAAACCTATCTCCGTTTCTTGTCTCGCTTTATCTTGTTCGCTCTTCCACATCTTCCTATCCGTCACATCTTTCCTCAAATTCTTCATTTCTTGAAGAACATGATGATCTTCCGGATTATAACATCTTTGATAAGATATATGAATAAGATACGGCAAGTTACATAACAACGTCACAAAAACCGTCGATAAATAGAATTTATGAGCCGGCCCAAGAACTTCAGTCAGTTGATGGTATATATTGCCCGATGACCATTTAACCGGCATCATTCCATATATGTAAACTATCAAATACCATACGACGATACTACCCCAAATCGTGTGTAATTGTACACGTGTCAAATAATGTGATATTAAAAAGATTTGCACATTAACCACCCAAATGATGCTTGTGAACATAGCCGTACCTATCACATACATATCGGCTGTTTGTCCTTCTTTACGAAACGATTCGGGACTAAAGATTTTTAGATTTACGAGATATATAACAAACGAAGCGTAGACACCATTTGCTAACCACCCGATTATCCTGTACCAATCGAAGAACAAGTTTTTAGGGCCTTGTTGATATAACGCGGGAAACTGTAAACAAAACTCGGCGCATATATCTTTTTCCAAAACGCCAAGCGCGAGAACGGGACACGAAGTGAGAAACACGTTGTAAAGCAACATGTACCAATCGTCGTAATGCATTTGTCCCGAAAACCCCGTTTCGGCTTCAAAGTAGAATAATGTTAGGGCTAAAGTTATGTTCTTGTAGAAAAAGTAACAAATCATCTTTGATATTCTTTTGTAACACCAATGTCCATGAACAATCAATAATCTTTCCAAGAATCGAAATTGTGCAATCGAGAAATCGCTAGCCATAACTGCTTGCATACCTTCAACGCCGCTTATACCTATACATGACAAACGGGTCAGGTTGGGTATGTTTGGTAATGAGTCAAAACGGTTTTGGTTTGAAGTGGGTCATAGGTAAAAATTTTAAACGGGTCCAAATGGGTCAGGTTGGGTCGAGTTGGGTAACGGGTCAAAACGGTTTACGGGTCATATACCTTTACATTTGATTTTTTACATATATTATATTATTTTAGTTATTCTTATTTATTATATATAAGAAAACATTAATCTACATATTAAATAATATAACTATTAATGCTTTCATAAATTATTTTATAAATGTTTGGCGGATAAAATTTGTTATGATCAACCTATTTGACCCGTTCACACAACCCATTTGAGCCGAAAGCTTGACCCAATTGACCCAAATTTAAGAGTATGGGTCTCACAAGGAGTTATACCTATTCCAATATCGGCTTCTTTAATCATACCAACGTCGTTTGCACCATCACCGATCCCTAACGTCGTTCTACCAGTTCCTTCTTTAACTAACCTAACCACCAACGCCTTTTGCTTTGGCGAAACTCGACAACATATAACAGACGCACAATTAACCGCCAGGTTTAAAAACTGAAACTTTAAATCGTCTTCTAAAGCGTACGTTAACGTTTTCCCTTCGATAATCAAAGCAAACGGTGAATTACGAGTATCTTTTTTGTTCTGAATCATTTGTGCTGCATTTGTGATTTGTGTTAATATATTCTCCTTTATAACATTTTTACCAGATTCAGCTAACATTTCAGCATCAACAACAATACAAATCTGCTTCATACCTTGTCGTAACAAACTACACGAAAACCCGATATTAATCGCTGTTTCCATTTTATCGCCCGTTAAAACCCAAATCTTTAAACCGGCTAACGCTAATCGATCAATACATTCAGGAACACCTTTTTGTAACTTATCTTCAACAGCAGTTGAACCGACGAGTGTCAGTTCTCGTTCCATTGAATCAGACAGTTCTTCTAGAAGCTCCTCTCGATTTGGGCCTGACGCAATTTGGGCCTTGTGAAACTTTTCAGCCCAATTCGAGTACTCGCTTTCTTCAAGCTTTTTATACGCGAGTGCTAACGTACGCATCCCTGCATCACCGTAATCATTCAAATGCTTCGTTGTTGATTCGAGGTACATTTTCCCGTTACTCGCTAATCGATCGAAAATGATCGTATCCGCACCTTTACAAAACATAAGAATTTGGCCCGTTTCATCGCGTACGATCACCGACATTCGTTTTCGTTTGCTAGTGAAATCTAACAGAGTTAAGATATTGTATTCTTTCTCAACAGGTTCTTGATCCTTCGATAAACGCTCGCGAACCACAACGCTATTTTGAGTTCGTTTAATAAAATGAAACCCGAATTCTCGAGCTGCAACAAGAAACGCACCTTCGTCTGGTGACTCAGCTTCGTACGTTAACTCCCCTGTTTTTTCATTTACTTCGGGTATTGCAGTATGACAAACAGCAAGAATACGAAAAAACAACAAGATGACATCAGCATTCGGTTCTTTTAACCAATTACCGTTCTGTAAACGATCATCTTGAAAACTAAACCCCTTTATCGTTTCCTTTTTATTAACGTTACCATCATCGTTAATCGTAATAGCCTCTAACGATGCAGCATCATCTGAAGATGATTCTGCATCGTTCGATTCAAGTTGCGCAGCAATTTGTTTCGCAGCCGCAAGTTCGACTTCGCTAAGCCGTTTCCCGTAAGGACACCCTGCGATCGAACACTTTAAAAAATCCATTTGATTGCAAGTCAATGTGCCCGTTTTATCCGAAAGAATTGTATCAACTTGCCCTAATTGTTCGTTCAAATTAGACGTTCTTGCATTCGCAGGGACACCAGTAACTTCATCATACAAATGCAAATCGTTGTTGATAAATCTCGCTTGCAAAATCTTAACTGCTTCAATCGAAACATATAACGAAATCGGTACTAAATAACCGTACAACATAAGTGCGGTTACAAGATGACGTAACCCCGAAATCAAGAAATTGTTTATATCGAAATCCTCTCCGGGTACATCGGGCATTAAATACCACCAAAACGGGACCATATTCCTAACGAATAATCCAAACCCCGACGCGCTAACAATCGAGATAAATATCAACAAACCGAATAACAAGTATATAATCTTGTCCATTTGTAACTCGATTTTGCTTCTTTTAGAAGGCGATTGTGTCGTATTTTGCATAACTTTAGTATCGTTCCCGGTGAAAACCGCAACACCAAACACAAATTCGGTGTTTCTAAGCTTCGAATCACGAAGAAGAAGTTGAGCCGGTTCAAGCGGATGAATATGTCCATCGTATTCTAAGTTCCCCGTAAACGTATAAAGATTCGAATTAGGATTTTCACAACGAATCGTCGCTTTAAAATCCTTAAAATGAGATGATTTATCATCATCAACTATAGGAAATGATAAATTTTGTAAAGCTCTTTTAACTTTTAAATTAGTCTCACCATCTAAATTCATGGTTTCAACATAAGACATACCATCTTCATAACTAGATTGTAACAACAACAAATCAGCAGGAAAAAACTCATCTTTTTTAACTTTAACAATATCACCAACACAAACTTCGCGCCATTGTTTCGAATCAAACACACCGTTTCCAATATGAACAGTCGATTTTCGACAATTCGCAGCTTTATCTTGCCAATTTCGTTGAAGATCTTCGTACATTTCTTTCGCAAGACTAAAACCAACCACCAATGCTAATGGTACAACTTGACTAGGCCATTCGAAAGGTGCGTAATCGGTGAACGTTAAACCGGCTGCAACCAGGAAATAAAAATTGGCCACACGGTTAAATTGTTCAAACAAGGCTATTGGGAGAAAGTTATAGAAGGTATATTTAGTTGTTGATACATAGTTTGAACAAAAGATTGGTGCTGACGTGTCTTCTGGGACGACGGTGGGTTGGTTGACGTGGATGACACGTGGATAGCCGGATAATTCACCGGTAGCTTCTTCTTTTTTGTACGATGGTTTTGTACGGATGTTAGCTAATGTGTATAGGCTGCTACGAAGCAGCTTTGCCCCAATACCACGTTTTCCCATCAAATTGAAATCGGAAAATTGGGAATATTACGCATTTTCGATTAGGGTAACGGTGGTGGGTTGATCGGAGATTGAAGCTCCGGCAATGGAATGTAAGATGTTGTGGTTAAGAGGATTTGCTGTGGGATATGAGAAGAGAAAAATGGTTGATAAATTGAGGAAGAAAATGATTGACCAGGAGCATTTTACGTTGAATTAAAAATTGAACAATAAGTTTTTATATTAACTAATTAATACTGGTATTAAAAATTAAGATGAGTTGCGTTCATACGAAGGCTAATTAATCAGTCCGTCACTACAAATTTTTTTTTTTTAAGGGTAAATGTAATAAATTAAAGCGATGGAATAGGATAAAGGTAAGAGATACATGTGATTTAAGTGACAGCGGACAAAGAGAAAGGGGAAGAACACGGTTCATCTTGGTTTCCACGTCAGCAGATTCCCAGATTCCGGTGGCGTAACCTGTGCGTTGGGAAGTGTACGGAAATTAGAATCGAAGCTTTTCTTTTTCAAATTGAGCTATTGAGTTGGAAGTTTTAAATCATGGGTATCAAAGCATGTTGATTTTAGAAAGGGTTGAAGAATTGAGTAGGTGTTTTGGTCGAGCTTCTTGATTGAAATCAAATACTGTACTAGCAAATATAAATGAGAAAAGCTGGTGAAATAATAAGATTATTACGAATTTACGACCAAATGGCTATTGGGCCAAGTAGTTGGCCCAATAGTTGTGTGAAAATAATCTGAAATTCACATCAAAAATTAAGTAAATTGATGTATTGCGTCAATGGATATACCCGTGTATTTTTTAAACGGAAATCACGAATTTTACAGGTTGGATTTTATCCGTTGCGAGTAATATATATCTACGGTCTGTCTGTGACTCGTCACCGGTACAAAATTTTACCCGTCTAGTATGAGCAGGTAAAATTTTTAGATTTAACGTCCATCACGGGGTACGGATACTTGCAGATCCCGGATTTTTTTACGTTAATTGTCATCCCTAAATTGAAATTAGATTGATTTCACGAGAATGGTGATGACGAGTGAGTTTTGGGATTCTATGATTGTGTGATGATGACGAGAAAAATGATAATGACGAAGAAATTGTTGCTGATTTACAACTTGTAAGATTCTGTGATTTCGTGAGTTTCATATCTGGGTTTTTAAAGTCCAAGTATGCGGGTAAGTTTTGAGATGGTATAATGCTTATTACGGAGTAATTACGATGTTAGTAAAAAAACGAGAATGAATAATATGGTTGAATTTAAAATGAATTTGAATTTGAAGGTTGAAGCTAGTGTCAAGTTTTTATTTAAAGATAATGGATAATGAAGATGATATGTTATATGACATAAATATCCTCATTTGCCTGACATGTGAGATGTGTTAACGTGAAAAGCAAACGAACGTTAAGGACGGAGATCATCAGTGATTCAAGTGCAAATTATATGGACCATCTTGATCGAAATAAAATCATAGAGATCATGAGAGTAGTTCGATACAAATCATAAAATCATTTGTGATTTTTTCTTTATAACGTTAAATATTCAAGTTAAAAGATTGAAATTTTCATAATTCAAAAGTGGTCGAGACGAACACGAGTTAAAATTACTTATATTTTGTAACATATACGTAATTACTTTTATATAATCTTCACGATTATTTGGATTTTAATACTAGTTGTTAACGAGCTTAAATACTTTTAAATTTGTTGGTGATTTTAGTGTCATCTAACAATCATTTTAGGTAATTGAGATTTACTTGAAAAGCAAGTGTTGTCTAGTTATACTTAGTAACGGGTTCAGAGAATGCGGAGTGCACGCCTATAAGGGTTGACTAGACATTGTCGCAATATGGTGGGGGCCAAGAGGGTCGCGCCCCCTTGCGGGGTCCAAGGGGCAGAGCCTCAACCGAAAAGCCACTATTGTTCTATACCAAAAAGGTGCCTCCAACCGGCTTTCTCGCCAAATGTCATGACTGTTAAGTAATAGTTATTCCCGCCTAAATTGTAGGGTTGTGTCCCTTCGTTTTTAACTGTCTCAAATAGAATGTTAATTCGGTTTTGAGATTTATGCTTTTCATAACAACATACACAGAAATATTCACATTCTCACTAAAACTATAATTTGATCTCTTCTTGGCTATGATCAAATTGCGTTCTTGTCTTATCTCAATTAAGATTTCGTGCAACCCGAGGCAGGAAAGGATCGAAATACTTAATTTAAAAAGCGTTTCACGATTAAGAACTAATTAGGTATTATTAATCTGTAACCCGTTTCATAACAAAATTTATAGTGAAAAAAAAAAAATTATAGTGGAGATACCTAATTGTATATGCGTTTTATGCGCAGATGCACCGTATGAACCCTATAACAGATGGCAGACGATTTAAGCCCCAAACTTGTTGTGCCCGCCGATAAAATAAAATTATCTGTATTATATATCCCCGAAAACATCACCGGCACCCACCGGTTTCTATAATTTTTTTTTATCACACATATATATTTGCTCCACTAATGCCACTCTTTATCGTGACTAAACTGTTCATCCTCTTAACATGCCACATCAGCGCCACATCAGCACTCAAATCCTATAACTAACCCATAAAATCTTATAACTAAACAATGCCTATAATGGCTAAAACATCTTTCTCTTACCTGCCACATCATTAATTATTTTTTTTATATTTATTTTAATCAACACAAAAAAGTTGTAAAATATGCATAAAAGGTTTGTACATTTGGTGAAAGGGTTATTTTTTACAAAAAGCTACTAGCATGTGGGGTGACTGGGTCCCATTTTTTCCAATAACCATTCGTTAAATCTATGGTGAGACTCCTATAACTAATACCTATAATGAATCCGTGCCTATGGCATTATGCGGGTAACTAACGGGTGGCTACGGGTGGCTACGGGTAATGCTCCCATAGGGAGTGGTCTAAAAACCGACGAACTTTACAGGGGAAAAAAAAAAAAAAAACACAAATAAAATTCTAAAAAAGAAAATAAAAATTTCATTTATAATTTATAATTTAATAAAATTAAGTCTTCCTTTCTCCAGGAAAACCCTAATCCCCTTTCTATTTCTCTCCAGTTAGGGTTTCAAATACAAAATTAGAATGTACAGAGAAAGAGGTGGAATAGGATCCAAGGGTAAAATGGAACGATCTTCAACGGCTACAAGTTCCAGAGCTGGCGGAACAGGGTTGAGTTTAAGCAACGGAAAAGAAACTATTGTTAATAATAATAATAGCAATAAAGACCGTTCATCACCTGGAAACCCTAAAATTTCTTCGTCTTCTAGGTCATCTTATCCTAATAAGAAACATTCCAAAGGTTCGTTTTCCTTTTTTCATTCCTTTAATCTCTGTATCGATATGAGCTAGGTTAGCTGGTTAGTAGGTATATATTCTTGATTTGAGTAATTGATTTTACCATTTGAATCGACTGTCAAATTTAGGTTTTTATCTTGTTTTGTCATATTCTTTATTTAATTAATTGTGTGCTCATCTATCAGTACATACTGGCTTGGTTGGTTAAGTAGAAAACACTAAATGTTTGAAAAGAATAACTGTAAAAATATTAGGATTTATGTTTTCACTTGACAGTTACTATATTATTTATTCTCAATGTTATATACTGTCTGCAGATTATATATCAGCATAGGTTCTAATAATTGATTTTTTTATGGTTTTCACTTGATTTTTTTATGTAGGAGAGGAAAATGTAGTAGAGGAATCTGAAACAGATAGCGAAGAATCAGATGTTAGCGGCTCAGATGGGGAGGATACATCATGGATATCATGGTTTTGCAGTCTACGTGGGAATGAGTTTTTTTGTGAAGTTGATGAAAATTATATCCAAGACGATTTTAATCTGTGTGGTTTGAGTAGCCAAGTTCCTTATTATGATTACGCCCTTGATTTAATTCTGGACGTCGAATCGTCTCACGGTAAATTTTTTTCTAATGCTTACCTAATATCTTTGAAATTAATTGTACAAGCATCTTAATTTCCATATGTGTTATTCAGTGTGTGCATGTATTACTTGTTTCTATAATGTTATCTCCTTTAATTGTTGTACATTCTCATCTTAAGCAGGTGATATGTTTTCAGAAGAGCAAAATGAAATAATTGAATCGGCAGCAGAGATGCTATATGGTCTAATTCATGTACGATATATTTTAACCACTAAAGGATTGGGTACTATGGTAAGAATTTGCTCAACAACTTTAGTTGTTACTTTCTTATATAAATAGATATAGATATAGATTTATGTGAAAAGTTATAGTGGAGCAAATTATCAATTTTGGCAGCTCGAGAAGTATAAAAACGCAGAATTTGGCAGATGCCCAAGAGTGTACTGCTGTGGTCAACCCTGCCTTCCCGTTGGTCAATCAGACATTTCTAGACAAAACAATGTTAAAATATTCTGTCCAAAATGTGAAGATATTTATACCCCTCAATCCAGGTTTCAAGATAGTATCCTTTTTAATAGTAACAACTTACTACAAATTAATGATTTATTTATTTAAAGGGTATTATAACTTTTTGATCATTCAGTTCAAAGTTTCTAATTTTAGCTATATATGTAGAAAAGAAATGAGTTTTATAGACCGGAGTCATCACAAGGTAACTTAGAATTTGAAAAGTGAACATCTTTTCTTATAATGATTATAGTTTTGTGTATGTGAATCTTGCAATATTTCTTTAACGGTATTTAGACCTGGATGGAGCTTATTTTGGGTCAACATTTCCACATTTGTTCTTGATGACGTATGGACACCTCAAACCACAAAAGACAACGCAGGATTACGTTCCTAGAGTCTTTGGCTTCAAGGTTCACAAGCCATGACCTTTAATCCCGGATCCAAACATGTGCCTTCGAGGTCGTTTTCTAGGCTGGTCGATTTTGGCTTCCTGATAACATTATGGTTATTTTTTACTTAAGCAACAATCGTGACTTCAGTTTAAAGGCCTGATAAGAAATGAAATCACAACCCGAGGATCCTTTAACACCCATATTAGAAGAAAAAAATTTGTGTGGTAAAGAGTGTTATGCTTCATGTTTCATTTATTTGTATTATTAGTACTGATTTTGTTGATTTAGGAAAGCTGCTTCTTTTTCCCTCTTTATTGCATTGAACGTTGACTTGTTGACTAAGAACTTAAAGTTTGTATTTGTAGTTCATAATCTTAGTTTCCTGTTACTGATTCGTTCAGTGATCACTTGTCATGTATGTTTTTTCTTTCTGATGATGATGATCAACAACCTCTTCTGCAAGGGATTATCACCAAAATGCCCTTTTTTTGAAGCATGTTGACTGACAGCCCTTAAAAAAAAAGTTGACAATTTGCCCTCGCAAGGCGCAAGACTCCTTGCGTCTTTGCGACCTTGCGACATTGCGACCTTGCGTTACTTCCAATCGCAACAAACAGCCTTGCGTTCTTGCGTATTGCGTCTTGCGACTTGCGCCTTTGCGTCTTGCGTCTTGCGTCTTATCCCGATAAGATTTCCATGATTTCGTGGATAAGATTTTGTACGATTTCGTGGATAAGATTTTGTACTATTACGGATAACTTTTCCTGGAACTACATATTACCAGCTCTATTTTCACTTCATTTCCTTCATTTCCACATAAATCATATAATTTCAAGCGTCATTAAGGTAACTTTCTTTGTTTTAAATAATGAGTTTTAGTGATAATGAAACCTTTGTTATTCATATATGTTGTGGTGGTTCTTTTCAATTTATTAATAACTTACCTATGTATTTGTCTCTAGATTGTTTTAGAACACGATTAAAACTCCCAGTTGCTCCCCAAAAACCAATTACTCGAAGAATATTGTTAAAAAATGTTCTTAGAAAAATTATTGCCACCTAATGCTCCTGTTTCAATGAGATATGTTGTCGATAATCTTGTTTTTGATATTACTGATGATTATGAAGACTTTCGTGATTTTCTACAACATGCAATATCAAATGCTCCTATTAATATTTACATTGTCGACAAAGTTACAATGCATCAACTCCCAGAAAACTTACAGTCAGTGCAAATCCTACCAGTACACAATGTCCATCAAAACCTACCAACACACGATGTCCAACAAAACCTACCAACAAACGAGGAGAGCACAAACCTTCAGACACCCAATTTGGAAGAAGCACGACCTGAAGTACCACCTCCAAACACAGAAGAGTTTGATTTCTTCAACTATGAAGTTGAGAACGTATGTAAAATTAAAAAAACAGATCACCCTTTTGAATCAGTTGTCGCGTCTAGTGCTTCGGAGGAAGAAAATGACAGAGAAGATCAAGATGAAGATGAAGAAGAGGAAGAAAAAAAGGATGTATTCTGGAATATGCCACTTTTATTGAGTGAGCATGACCAAGAGACTGAATCTACGAGCCAAATAACAACCAGTTATAGAGTATCCAATTTGATTAAAGTTCGACAAGCTTTTTTAAACAAGGATGATTTTGTAAACCATCTATACACAAAATGTCTTGAAGAAAACTTCCAAATTAAGCCTGTAAAGTCGGACAAATCTCGATTCACCGCTAAATGCATGTTGCCAAATTGTGAGTGGACATGTAGTGCATACAAAATACGCCACACTGACAACTTCGTCGTAAAGAAATTGCATGACGTACACACATGCTCACGTACCCAAATTATGGGAAATAATAAACATGCAACCAAAAAGGTGCTAGGAAGTATTCTGATGGAATCGTTCAAAGCCGCAAATCGAGACTATAACCCAAAAGATATACGTGATGATGTTGGCAACCGTTTTCGGGTGAGCATTTCTTACAATCAAGCATGGAGAGCCAAGTGTCATGCAATAGAGATGCTCCGTAGTAGTATGGATGACTCGTTCCGAATGCTTCCCATTTATCTTCATAACATTAAGATTCATAACCCAGGAAGCATGACAAATGTGGTGACTGACAATGAAAATAGATTCGTGATGTGTTACATGTCTTTTGGCGCAGTTGTAAGTATCACTCATCCTAAAATTGTTTTATCTTAAACTAATAGCAATCTCATTTGATTTGTTTGCGTGCAGATTCGATCATTTGTCCAAAATGTTCGCCCTATTATCATCGTTGATGGTGCACATTTGAAAGCTGGATACTTAGGTACAAATTTAGTCGTTGTTGCAATGGATACCAATAACGGAATTTTGCCATTGGCTTATGGAATTGGTGAAGGCGAGACAAACGAGGTTTGGTCATGGTTTTTTGGCAATCTAAGAGATCATTTAGAAAGTTGTGATATGAGTAATCGTATGTCAGAGATTACCTTTATTTCTGATCGTGCTCCTTCAATAGCACATGGTATTTCAAATGTGTTTCCTGAAGCCTTTCACTCTTTTTGCGCACGTCATCTATTCATGAACATAAAAACGATGTTCAACAAATTCAAATATTTTGAATGGCACTATTGGAAAATGGTTAAGGCTTATCGTTTGTCAGATTTTCAAGATCATGTTAGTGTATTTCAACGAAGATTAAAAGCGTCTCACAAGTATCTAAATGACGTTGGTTTAAACAAATGGTCCAGAAGTCATGCTGATCATGTTAGGTATGCATACCTTACTAGCAACAGTGTAGAGTCTATTAACGCTCTATCCAAACATGCTCGCAAACTACCAGTTTGCATGTTATTGGAATTTTTTCGCGCTTCTATACATGATTGGTTTTTCAAACATCACAACAAAGCAGTTAGTCTTACTTCAATGGTTACTCCATATGTTGAACGTAAATTAGGTAAGAGGACGAACAAATCAAGAAGATGACAAGCATTTCCATCGACAAACAATCTAATAGAGGTGCGTGATGGAAGGAAAAACGGCCTCGTTAATCTAGAAGATAGAACATGTACATGTGGGCAATGGCAATTATCAGGCATACCTTGCGGACATGTGTTGGCAGCAGCACGACTCTTCGGAGTGGAAGATGTTACATGTTATGTATCACATTGGTTCTTGTCTCAAACTTATATAAATACATATTCCGAACACATCCTTCCTTTGCCCCATCGATCCGAATAGTCCGATCCAGGGCCCAAGATCTTAAAAATCGTAAACCCCCCAATTCAAAAGAAAAGAGCACCTGGACGCCCAAAAAGTACCGATCGGATTCCATCTCAAGGTGAAGAAACTGAAAAGAGAGTAAGAACATGTACTCGTTGCAAGCAAGCAGGTCATAACCGAACAACATGTAACGCTTCTTATGACCTAACCGGTGAATCTACTTCTCAGAGGGTTAAAAAAACATCCTCAAAATCAAAGTCAAAGTCGAAAGAGAAAGTCGAACCTTCGCAAGCTTATCAGTCTCAATTTTTTCAAACGTACGATTTAGACCAGAATTAGTTAGTTCATGTTTTAGTTTGTTGTTTATCAGTCTCAGTTTGTTGTTTATCAGTCTCAGTTTGTTGTTTATGTTTATCAGTCTCAGTTTGTTGTTTAAATTTGTGTTATGGATGGTTTTTGTTCAACATAAGGCGCAAGGACGCAAATCCACCTCTTGCGTCGGACAACTTAACCAAACGCAAGACGCAAAGGATGACCTATATATAGATGCAAGGACGCAAGAAAAACCTTGCGTATGTAATCAAACATACGCAAACACGCAAACAATATCTTGCGTATGTCATTTAAGGAGACGCAAGGACGCAAACAAGACCTTGCGTATACCATCAAACATACGCAAGCACGCAAACAACACCTTGCGTCTGTCACATAACCAGAAGCAAGGACGCAAAAAAAGCCTTGCGTCTGACCCAGATTATTTACATTCAAAAATTACATGTTTTAACTAAAAACTGTATAATAATTACATCTACCAGTTAACTACTTAACAACCTCTTGCGTCCTTTGGGTCCTCTGGTGGTGGTGGTTCCTGTGTATCAAAGCGTGCACGGAAAAATGTTCTTGCCATTCGAATTCTATAGTCCTTTGCAGCCTTTTTAGGGTCTCCAATGTTGTCAATCTGATCCCAACCAAAAACTATCCTCTTCATATGAAGGCAGACCCAAACACCACAATCACCATGGCCACCACTCTGCATTGGCACATACGGTGCATCCTCGATCATCAACTCTACATCTTCTCTGTTCTCATAATAGTCAACAATTTGTGAGTCCTGCTTCTTGTTAAAGTAATCAATAGCCTTCAAATATATCGGCAAGTTGTCTGACAAGTTTTTGAAGACAGCCTCGAGTTGACCTTTTTTCAAACAACCCTTTAAACTATCATAGACAAATACTCTCTGTTCATCTAAGTTCAAAGTGAGTAGTATAAAATGTTCAGGATCTGAAAAATGTACTGGAATCAAAATCTGCAACCAAAGAAACATAAAAGATAAATAAGCAAGGACGCAAGGTTGACCTTGCGAGTCACGCAAGGACGCAAGGTTGACCTTGCGACGGGCGCAAGGACGCAAGGCATACCTCAGCAAGGACGCAAGGCATACCTCATCATCAAGTTTCATTTAACTAGTTCTTTTAAGGAAACACGCAAGGTCGCAATGTCGCAAGGTCGCAAAGACGCAAGGTCGCAAGGACGCAAGGAGTCTTGCGCCTTGCGAGGGCAAATTGTCAACTTTTTTTTTTAAGGGCTGTCAGTCAACATGCTTCTAAAAAAAGGGCATTTTGGTGATAATCTTCTGCAACTAGAAGACATGTTCGTGTTGTATCCAATCTGGATACAAGGTTTTTTTAAGCCTGCACCAATGTCAATATAGTATAGTATTTCTGTATTGAAACGTCACTTTTTCAATGTAGCTCGAGAGGAAGCTCGTATAGGTTGATGTATTCTTGCTATGAGTATTATTATTTGGGTTTCTTTGTATAATTATGATGTTTTTACCACCGAGTCATTTGCCTGAGTGGTATCGCGGTGGTGTTTAACATCCTCGCCGGGTAAGAGGTCCAGGGTTCGAACCTGGCTTCTGAATAACCAAATTAAACATGGACTGAAATAGGCTCCATTGAGGTCAGCCCAAAGGGAAGGTTTTACCGACCCGATCCGGGACTAAGGTCCGGCCCGCCTGCCCCTCGGGATGGTTTAAGGGTTCGGATCCCTGTGATCGTGGTTCGGGTTTCCTGCCCGAACGTGTGTGTGTGTGTGCAAATGATGACTAGGCTTCGGTCCGGACTGATGCAATCTTGCCGTTCAAAAAAAAATAATAATAAAATAAAAATAATTATGATGTTTTTGTCTTCAACTAGCCCTGATTTATGGTTTAATTACAGAAAAAAACAACAAAGTGGTTAAGTATGATACTATTTATATTAGCGTATGAAAGTTATGCTATCATATGCATAAGTAAGCTAGCAATTTGCTTTTAGTGTTGGCTGTAAATGAAGTTGTGAAGATTTTGAGCGGGGTTAAAAAGCGTTTTTATTTCAAGGCTGAATGAATTATTGGAATCAAGTGAGAGCGTATTTTTATTTCAAGGCTGAATGAATTATTGGAATCAAGTGAGAGCGTATTTAATTCGTACGATTGTTAGATAAAACACGATGAAATCAAATCTGATCTAAAAAATGAGAATCATATCATGTATTTCAAAAGTTCACAAGATGAAAATACAATAGATTATTACACGTCAATCAAAGTTGAAGTATCATCACATCAATCGGATAACATCAAATTGTCGCAGTTTATCACATGAGATAGCTCGAATTCATTCATCTACTCGTTCAGATGATGATCCAGTTAGTTGATTTAAGGATGAGATAGTTTTTGAGCCCGTGCGTTGAACGGCTACTCAATATTTGTTTAAAGATTAGTTACATAAAAACATAATTTTTTTTTCTAGCGATCTTGATTCACGATAATGACATATAAATGAATAACGACACAATAATGAATATCTATCGTAAGTGGTCTACTAATTCACAAGTGTAATTAGTCTATATGGCTTGCTATAGAGTAAGGGCCTGTATACTTTTTTTCTTAAACAAATTATATTTAACTCGTGAGTTGTTATAAGGATAGATGTGTTCTACTATAATTAAGCATATTTTTCTAATTTGTTAGTTACAACAATATCTTAGAATTACCCGTACTAAATTGCTCTCATTTTTTTAATTAATTTCTTTATTCTCTAATATTGTTATTAATCATTTATTTAATGGATTTTAATCACATTCATTGAGAATTTGACAAGTGTAAATTTCACTTGTCATTAACCCCTTAAAAAATGGTTTTGTTGACAAGTAAGCTAAAGAAATCTTTTTTTTATATAAGTATATAGATAATCAAACTATAACATATATAACTTAGGGTGCGTTTGATAAAACTGAATGATTTAGTGCTGAATGATTCAGAATCTGAATGGTCCAGAGCCTCTGAATAAGATTTGCTCTGAATGAAAATAAGCTGTTTGATAATCATTTAGAATGAACGATATGAACTGACTAAAACTACCTTATTAATGTGTGACATGAATAAAAAATTCAATATACTTGGTAGTTAGGTGATCAGGATATGATTTGAGGAGAATATTATAGATAATGTAGGCTCTTAATGGTTAAGAGTGTGTTTCATCTCTGAATGGTTCAGAGCTGAATTCTGAACCATTCAGCACCATATGTCATTCAGAGGTCAGAAACAAACGCACTGAATGTTGAATGGTTCAGCATTCAGTGATGAACCATTCCATTAAGAGGCAAACAAACACACCCTTAAATTCATATTTATAAGTTATTAAAGTTACCATATATAAACACTAATATCAAAGTTAAATAAGAAAAGCCAATAATAAAAATAATATTTACCATTCATTTAATTACCTTCAACCGAGTTTAAAATTTTAAATATAGTTACCGAATCTCGTTTGTTCCTTTCTTGGGTCAAGGAGCAATTTTAAACAGTTCTACTTTGATATTGGATTTCTTTTTTTTAAAGATGTTTTAAACCAAGCAAAGTCTGACGTTATCTACTTATAAGCGCATAGGAAAAGTAGCAACTTTATTAGACCATACGGGGCTTCATTCCGAACTATGAATAGGCTACCGGGCTTTTACACTTCCGGCCCGTGAGAATACTGTGCTATATCTCTTCTCTCACCCGTAAGAGAACTATCATCTTACTTTTGCTTTTTATTGCAAAATAAATAAATAAATATATTATGCAACAACTTTTTTGAATGGAAATATCGACATCGAATGCTGTCATTTGTCACCCACACACGCGTTAGGAGGAAACTCAATTCGCGACGATGTTATAAGTACCATCGAACATTTTTAGGAAATTAAAACTTCGATGAAGAAAATACTTCTCAAACTAAAGATAGTTCAGTGTCTAGTCCACCTTCTAGTCCTGATTCTAATCGTTTGGGATCTCTTTTTGATTCAGACATTGAAATGACTACCAAAAATTCAATGAAAGCATTAATGAAAACGGGTCGGGAAGGATTAGGTCACGCCATTACTCAGTCAACTATAACTGAAAATTTTGATGTTATGGGTCTTATCTTTCAGTTGCTTAAGGATAACCAATTTAGGGGTACTGAAAAAGAAGATGCTAATGCGTACATTCGAAACTTCAAGGATATTTGCAATCTGTTTAATATCTCTAATGTTGAAAGTAATAAAATCTATCTTCGTTTATTTCCATGGTTGTTAAAAGATGAAGCTAAAGAGTGGTTAAATTTGTTACCCGAAAGAGATATCACTAGTTGGGATACTATGGCTGAAAAGTTTTTTACTCGTTTCTTTCCGCGTCCAAAATTGTCACCCTTCAAACTGAAATTGCTAATTTTCGTCAGAAATGTAATGAGACACTTTACTCTGCGTGGGTTAGATTTGGTCAATTGTTTAGGGGATATCCACAACATGGTTTGAATACATTTAAAAAGGTAACTACTTTCTATAAAGGTTGTGACATAGCTACGAGAAGAGAGATTGATATGTTTTCTGGAGGAAATATAATGAGTAAACCTGCCGAAGAAGCTGAATCGTTGATTAATAAGTTAGCTGCCCATTCCCACGAATGACATCAAGACCAAGACATTTCTCATTCTGTCAAATCTGTTAGTTATGATTCTGAGGTTGTGATTAAGGCTATGAATGCGCAGTTGGGTAATCTAGGAAGGCAAATAAAAAAGCTTACCAAAGAAATGCATGTAATTAAGGTAGATTGTGAAAATGTCAAGGTCCTCATGCTACGAAAGATTGTGTTGCTAGTCTTGCTATGGAGCAGATCGAGAATGTCTCTTATGTGAATCAATATCAGGGAGGAAATCCAAATTATCGTAATAATTATAATGCACCCTATCCTAATTATAATAAAAATCCACCCAGTTTCTATCCCGTTAGAGCGCCCTTTATTCCAAATTCGTCTCCTAATGCTCAACTCGAAAAGAAATCCAATCTTGAAGAAAGCATCCTAACTTTCATCAAGAATAAAAATGAAGTCAATGATAACATAAAAGCTCAACTTTCCCAAGTGCAAAATAATCATCAAGCGTCCATTCAAAGCTTAGAACCCAATGTTACTAAGTTCTTTCAACTTGTTGAAGGAAAAGTTCCAACTGAATCTGAAAAATCAACGGGGGTTCGTTTTGAAAACGTTAATGTGGTTAGAGAGGTGAATATGGTTGACATTTATGAACCTGGTTTGAGGTATTTATGGGAATTTGATATGGTAGAAGAGGAGTATGATCAAGAAATTAAGAAATTAACTGCGGATGAAGAAGATAAGTCAAAAGATGCTAAGGTTCAAGGTTTTGATCGTGATGAGGTTATTTTTATGCATGAGTTGTTTGACGAGGAAGAAGAAGTTAATGAAAAAGCTAGTGAGAATGATGATGTGGCAAAAATCCAAGTGTATTTCTGATGAAGATTGATTACCTGAACTTATAGAGAAATTAAAAGAACGAGAAAAGGAAGGTTTTCGCCCTTTATATTCATTTGAAATTGATCCAGTATTTCCATCAGAAAAACCTGAGTTTCATGTTGTTTGTTCCGATCCAGGGGAGTTTCATGTTCCTTTTTTAATTCGTGGTTCCATTTCGATCATGGGATTAGCCGATGCTGGTTCTAGCATTAATGTTATGCCATTTTCTGTCTACAATCGCTAGGATTGCCGTCTTTAGAGCCTATCCAAGGAATTGTTTGTTTTGCCGATAACCGTTTGCAAAAACCATTGGGAATCGTTAAAGAAGTTGAAGTCATAGTTGGTTATGCTTTTTACAAAGCTAATTTTGTGGTCATGGACATGGAAGAAGATCCTATTACTCCTTTACTTATGGGATCTCCGTTTCTAGCTACCGCTTGAGCAACCTTAACTATGCATATAATACTCCGGTTATTCGTTATGGTGCGATTATTGAGTCCATTCCATTAGTGCCTAGATCTAGGATTCCGCGAACAAATGTGAAAATGGTTTAAGTTAATAAAGAAGATGATGATGAGCTTACTGTTGAAAAAATAGTGATGGAACTCTTGAAGGAACAATATAAGATTAGTGAAGAAGTGAGGAGGCAAATCCATGATTTAAATATTAAATTTGAAATGTCGTTTCGTAGGGGTCTTTATACCACATTGAGTTTCTTAGAGCAAATCAAAATGTTAAATGAGATTGAGAAAAACAAGTGTGGGGAGAATAAGCCTAAGGAGTAATTCCGATGGAAGAATGAGTCGCACAACCGTCTCTATAATCAAAACTACCTATCCCTATATGTCTTATTAGGATTTTGTTTTGTTTTCTATATCATTTAAATTCAATTTTTAATTATGAATGTAAGAGCAATATAGCTCATAAGTGTTAAAGTGATGAAGTTATTAATAAAAGATTATGTTTGTGTTATATATTGCATTGTTTAACAAAATTCTGTTAAGTTGTCTATCTCGAATCTTAAGATATCAACTCTGCAATTATTCGGCGATCCTACAATCAAGTAACATCACTCTTTTCCTTATTTACAATTATATCTTTCATTTATTACTATTTTGAATTAAGAATTCAAATGAGGACATTGCATAATCTAAGTGTGGGGAGGAAAATGATTAATCACTCAAAAATTTACCAATATTTTAAAATAAATGCAAAAATGAGTACAAATTAAAAAATTTTAGGAAGTATATATTCTTAGTCAAACTTATGTCTTTTCATTAACTTAATCTTAAAATAATAATAGAACTACTTTTAACTTCGAGATCGGACTACTTGTTTAAGATAGGAAGTAAACGCCAAATATTGTGAAACGATTACAAACTTATAGCCACTACCATATGACATAACAAGCATGGACCACTGAGGCAGCAAAAGAGTCCCAATGATGGCCAATTTAGAAAAAAATGTCAAATGAAATACTAATGCTAAGCATGAAAGCAAAAAAAACTAGAAAAATAAAAGAGCCCAATGAAGACCAATAAAAGTGATGAGAACGAGGGAAAAAGAGTTCCAATGAGAACCACACACTTTTAAACTATAATTAAAAAATAAAAGAGTCAAATGATGACCAACTTGTATAAATCTGGATTAATTACCATTAGGACCACTTGTCCTCCTTGGTCTGGTTGAGACTAGTTCTTATAATAATAAAAGCTAACTTTTTAAATGATTAGACATCTTTTTGACTTTACATTTTACTTCAGCTCTGTATTATGATACCCAGTTATAATTCTTGATACAAAATAAGAAAAGGATTCTAAAAAAAATGATAAATATTGATATGATATCAAAATTTTACTTGAGGACAAGTAAAAACTTAAGTGTGGGGAATTTGATAACTTCTAAATTATACAAGTTTTTCATAACATTTTAAGGAGTTATCTTATTATTTAAGATCATTTTAATACCTAAAACACACTAAAATGAATAAAATGGGGAAAAAGGTATTTTTATTGTTTTTGTTTAAAGTTATATGATAAACATGATCAAAAACAATTAAGGTTGCATAAAGGCCTCAAGCCGCCTACTTGGTGACAAAAGTCCAGAAAATTCCAGAACCTTGCAAAAAACACCAGAATTCGAGAAATAGCAGTGAAGCCGTCGACTTGCAACTGAAGTCGCCGGCTTAAGTCAATTTTGTGTACTTAAAGCCCAAGAAAAAGCTAAAAAAGAAAACGAAATCAAAAAGATTGCAGATCAGCGAAGCAGCCGGCTTGACAATGAAGCCGCCGGCTTGGCCTAGGCAGTTACATGTTTTCCAACTTGCTGACTACGTTAAACTTGCGATAAGAGTAACCGACCAAGTGAAGCAGCCAGCTTCCCATTGAAGCCGCCGGCTTCGACCACTATTTTTGAAAACTATAAATAGAGGCCTCTTGTGTCAGTTTTTGTATGTACTTTCATTTTTCTATTAGGGTTTTCACTAAAAAAACGAAAACTCTTAGTTTAGGGTTTCAATTTCAAGTTGTAATCAAGCTATCAATAAAAGTTATCTTTCCATTAACCTTTTAAAGGTACATGTCCTTATCAATTTACTCTTTTTATCGCATTTTATCTACTGTTTCTGTTATCTATTCATCTACCACTATGAACTAAATGTTCATAGTGGTTACGTGGACAAAAAATAACTTTATCTAGGAATCAGATGAAGCCGCCGGCTTCACCAGTCCAAGCCTCCGGCTTGACTGGAACAAAGCCGCCGGCTTCGTGCTTCATTTTGTGCAGTTTTCTGGTTTTTCTGGATCTGTAGAGATTGAGTTTCTGTAATGATTATTTAAACTGTTTTGAATCTGCTATGTTTTAATATGCTTATTTATCATGCTTAATGATTAAATGCTAGATTTTAGGATTGATTAGCACTTAATCCAACGATCTATTATTCAATTCATGCTACTTGTTAGATCTAGTCAATCAAACTTGTTAAATTGGATTGCATGCAATTAAGTTAAACAACATAGTTAGTGATAAATCCGGTGAATTTGAGTTATGCTTATATAATAAAGTTTAATATTGTTAGACTTGGTCGAAGAACCTCTGTTTGAATGTGTTTGATTAATGATTGCATGAGAACCAAGTAATAATTGACTTTCAGCTAGTAACTTGAGTTGATCTACTTGATGTTTAATAGTTTATATAATTTGTCAATCTATTTGCATATTAATCACCATCATAAGATTGATATGTATCATGTAATTGAATTAAATACTAAGAATTGAGATGTTAGCCATGCACATCACGTGTCTAGTATATGCTTTAAGTCCTGCTTATTGAATGATATGCAACACTTGTCTTAACCTATTTAGGGATAATAGTTGGTCTATGATTATTATCTTGATTTTTGTTAATATAAGTTATGAAACTTGTCTAATATGATTCCCTTAGAAGTTATTCGTTCACGTAGCTACTTTTATTATTTATTTGTTTCTTTATCTTTTTTTTATTAAGCATTTATTATTTCGTTTATTAAAATCTATTTTTCAATCATCTCTTTCCTAAGAGATAAAAATTAACAACATTAAAACACATAAAAATCTATCTTTAGTTCTTCAATAAGAGCTAAGCTATATAATAAACCAACTTAAAAAGGCATCTACGCTCTCTTGGGACGATAACCTAAAATAATATATCTGATCGGGTCTTGTTGCTCGTTAGGGTATTAAAGTGTATTAAATAAAGGTTATATAAATTTAAAAGTTTGAAAAGGCAATTTAAGCACTGCACACTTTTACCATCAGGCACGCTTTGTTGATGTCTGTGAAATCTACACACATCCGCCAAGATCCATCTGGTTTCTTTACCATAACTGGGTTTGCTACCCATATATATATATGTACAAGTAAAAATGACTTTGCTACAGTAAACACTATTTGCTACAGTAAATACTATTTGCTACAGTAAACACTATTGCTACAGTAACACTTTTTGCTACAGTAAACACTATTTGCTACAGTAGAAACTATTTGATGTCGACGAACTAGCAAACAAAAACGTAAAAGGTGGCCATGCGATCGCATGGCAAAAACACTGAAAACTCATGCGATCGCATGAGCTACAGTAAATCGAAAAGTACTATAAAAGGTCAGTTTTGCTCGATGAATTTTTCATAATCATTTCTGTACGTAAATTTTATATTTATAATTATAATTATAATTTTAATTTTAAGTTTAATAATAATAATGTATATTCGAGGGTATTTTTAATTAGAGTTTCAAACCGTTTTAAAATAAGGAAATATTGGGTATTGTTCGGGGTATTGTTCTTGAATCCAAGACCAACCATACAGTCGTCTACCATCATTACGTCTACGTAATTTGCCTACAATATTGAATCGCAATATTGAACTGTGAGTTATAGTCTCCCTTTTTAAATACTTTAAATATTTTTGGGCTGAGAATACATGCAATTTATTTTAAACGCAATAAGACACAAGTACATACAAAATTCTACACTGAGTTAAACCGAAAATTCCTTAGCTTTGGTAACTAGTAGCTGCCAGTACATAGGATATGGACTGGTGGGCGCAAATAATTGTATATGGATCCATAGGGCTTGACATCCCCGTCCGAGCTAGAGCGCTAGCCTTTTAACGGACGTATGTTATTTGAGTTTAAGACACATTGGTTTGCGCGTATTAAAACGAATGGGGTAATTATCACTATAGCGTTAAGTTTAGTTACCAGGGTGCTCTGTTACGTAGAATCTATTGATAAACTTTTGATGAAATCTTGTGGTCTATCTTTATATATGTTTATGACTCGAGCAATTAAACCTATAACTCACCAACATTCGTGTTGACTTTTTAGCATGTTTTATTCTCAGGTCCTTAGACTGCTTCCGCTGTGATGTGCTTGTTGCCTGCATGGAGTCTCTCATGCTTTGTACAAAGTTTATTGCATTCAAAATAAAACTGCGTTGTGTAATAAATAATTGGACTGTGAAGTCAACCTGTAAATTAAAGACTTATATATTTTGGGGTTTTTGCTTATACCTAAGCACTCGCCCACATGTTTATAACTTTCTATGTTTAGAAAGTCACTTATTTTAATGAATGCAATATTTTATCAAAACGTATCATATAGAGGTCAAAACCTCACTGTGGAATCAATGATTAACGTGCTGCGTCAATAGCGATTTTGACGGGTCGTTACAGTTGGTATCCGAGCTTGAGGTCATAGGGAACCAGAAATTACATTAGTGTGTTTAACTGGTAATTGTTAGGATGCATTAGTGAGTCTGGACTATGACCATATTTGTTTTTACTGAATTTTGCTTATCATTTGGTCAAAAACATTATATGTGATATATTTATATGCTAACGTAATTGTTGTTTCAATTATGTGATAGATGACTTCTTCTAATCCTATCATTTTGTACGACTCGGAATCGGACACTGAATCTATTCTATCCACAACTGAAAAGGGCGTTCCAATACCTATTAAAGAAGAAATTGTGTTAGCCGGGGAATCTCAACTCCCGGTAAACCCAGAGGAGGTTCCAGCTCCACCCAACTCTAGTTTTCCGGAGCCACAGTATCGTTGGCATGGACCCATGATCCCTGGAGTAAACGAGGATCGTCCATTTCTAAACAAATATGGACATTGGTCCAGATATACCGCTGACGGGCGGGTTGTGCCGATTAAGCCTGGCAAATTTCGGTTCATGACCACCGGTACATATTCTCGCAGTTCGTCATCATATTCTCCTACACATGACTCAGACAGTTCGTCATCAGACGAGATCAGTAAGGAGGAGGATTTCGCTAATGAAATCAAAGAGATCACTAAGGAGAAATTCCAACTTGCTATAGATAATAAAAACAACCACAATAATAAAAAGTCCTTAATTATTAAAAAGGAACAGGACCATTCGATCCGTAACCACCCTTATTGTATTAAACCCACTGAGGCAACGGGTACCTCAAAACCCCAACCAAAAATAAAATACACTGCCAGAATGTCTGTCGGACCATGTGCACACAAACAATTGGCAGAGAGAACCAAATGGGAAGAAGTTTCTGATAGTTCTGAATAAACGACCTCGCAACCATAAATCTTCCATGCGCTATTCTATTGCTTATGTGTGTTACTCTATCTTGTTATGTAGAATAATCATATGTAAAATATCGGTATTGTATGGTATTGTATTATTTTGGTTTATTAATAATAAATGCATGGAATGATTATTTGTATTATTAATACTTATTATTATTATTACATAATAACGTAGTAACTCGCTATAATTTTTCATAGTGGAATATTATTAGGATTTTAGTAGTTAATTCCTTGTACTAGCTATTATGTATGAACTTAACGGGTAGGTAATACCCTAGAAATAATTATAAAATGCTAATAAGAAGAAAAGGCTTTTATAATAATAGGTTCATATTATTAATATGCTACGATTAACTATTGACAACTCATTTTACCTATAATATTCTATATGATTAAATTATATCTGTTGTGTTTATTGAAGAAACATGTCTCAAATGTCGGATGCTGAGTTTGAGCAACTAGTCGAGAAACGTGTGAATGAATGAATTGCTGCAGCCGAGGCAGCAAAAGCAACAGCCGAAGCAGCAGCCAAAGCAGCAGCCGTAAACACAAACTCACGAAACGGATGCTCATACAAAACTTTTCAAGGATGCAAACCACAGACGTTTAGTGGAACCGAGGGACCAGTCGGTCTAACCCGATGGTTTGAAAAGATGGAGTCCGTTTTCAAAATCAGTAATTGTGCGAACGGAGACAAGTCAAAGTATGCTTCATGCACGTTGCAAGACGGTGCACTTACTTAGTGGAACAATTATGCTAAAGCAGAAGGAATAGATACGGTATATGATATCTCTTGGGAAGAACTGAAAAAGATGCTAATCGAGGAGTACTGTCCTCTAAACGAGATCGGAAAAATGGAATCTGAGTTATGTAATCTGAAGGTTATCGGCGCGAATCTCAATAACTATGAAAAGCGTTTCATGGAACTAGCCTTGTTGTGTCCCGAATTGGTGCCAAACGAGAAACAAAAGATAGAAATGTATATTGACGGTTTATCGATCAATATCAAAGGAAATGTTACATCGTCCAAACCAAATACGATGTAGGAAGCCATGACAATGGCACACCAACTCATGGACCAGATCACAGAGACTTTGATTAAGGCACCAATTACCGAAGTCAAGACAACTGAAGGAAAGAGGAAATGGGAAGACTATAAGGGCAAAAGTACTCAACTGAATAAACAAAAAACTTTTAAAGGTAAACAAGATGGGGAAACTGCTAGTCCAAACTATAAGGGATCCCATCCGTTCTGCAAAAGATGTTACACACATCATGCAGGTTATTGCCAAGTGGTCTGTGATAAGTGCAACAAGAAAGGACATGTGGCGAAAGATTGTTATGCCACCGTTTCTGAAGTAAAGACAAAATCGACCGATGTCAAGAAATGTTTTCGATGCAGGAAGTCTGGTCACTTTATAAATCAATGCCCTGATAAGGAGAAGAACAAAGAACCCGCACGTGGAAGGGCATTTAATGTTAGTACCAGTGAAGCACGTGAGGATCTTAATCTTGTCACGGGTACGTTTACTGTTAATAATCAACTAGCTTCTATTATGTTTGATACGGGTGCTGATAGAAGTTATATGTGTAAAGACTTTAGTTCTAAATTAAAATGTGCGTCATTGCCTCTAGACGATAAATATACTATTGAATTAGCTAATGGTAAACTGATAAAAGCCGATAAAATTTGCCATGGTTGCGAAATAAATCTCGCTGGTGAAGCCTTCAAAATCGATTTGATACCCGTAGAATTAGGAAGTTTTGACGTAATCGTTGGCATGGACTGGATGTCCAAAACAAGAGCGGAAGTTGTTTGCGCTGAGAAAGCGATCCGCATCCCTCGAAAGGATGAAACGTCATTAATGATTTATGGGGAGAAGAGCAACTCGAAGCTGAACCTTATCAGCTGTATGAAGGCTCAGAAACTTATAAGAAAAGGTTGTTATGCTATTCTGGCACACGTAAAGAAGATCGATACTGAAGAAAGAAGCATTGATGACATGCCGGTTGTAAGAGAATATCCTGGAGTATTTCCAGAAGAATTACCGGGGATACCTCCACACAGATGTGTAGAATTCCAGATTGATCTCATACCAGGAGCCGCACCTGTAGCCCGATCCCCATATAGACTTGCACCTTCAGAAATGCAAGAATTACAAGACCAGTTGCAAGAATTATCGGATCGTAGATTTATTCGTCCCAGTTTTTCACCTTGGGGTGCTCCTATTCTGTTCGTCAAGAAGAAGGGTGGATATATGAGAATGTGCATAGATTACCGAGAATTAAACAAATTAACGATCAAGAATCGGTACCCATTACCGAGGATTGATGATTTGTTTGATCAATTATAAGGATCAAGTGTTTATTCCAAGATTGATCTACGCTCCGGATATCATCAGCTGAGAGTGAAGGAAGAAGATGTTCCTAAAACCGCGTTCAGAACCCGTTACGGTCACTATGAATTTCTAGTCATGCCTTTTGGATTGACTAATGCTCCAGCAGTATTCACGGATCTAATGAATCGCATCTGTAGACCGTATTTAGACAAATTTGTCATTGTTTTTATCGACGACATATTGATTTACTCGAAGAACAAGGAAGAACATGAGCAACACTTAAGACTGGTACTAGAGATACTCAAGAAAGAAGAATTGTACGCAAAATTTTTGAAGTGTGATTTCTGGTTACAAGAAGTACAATTTTTGGGACATGTTGTCAGTAAACATGGAATTAAAGTTGACCCTGCCAAGATCGAAGCCATTAGTAAATGGGAAACACCGAAGACTCCAACACAAATCCGCCAATTCTTAGGTCTTGCTGGTTACTACCGAAGATTCATTCAAGATTTCTCTAGAATCGCCAAACCCTTAACTTCATTGACTCAAAAGGGAAAGAAGTATGATTGGTCCACGGAACAGGAATCCTCATTCCAGTTATTAAAGAAGAAGTTAACTTCTGCACCCATTTTGTCATTACCAGAAGGAAATGGTGATTTCGTGATCTATTGTGACGCTTCGCGCCAAGGTTTAGGATGTGTATTAATGCAACGCACAAAAGTTATCGCATATGCCTCACGACAACTAAAAATTCATGAAAAGAACTATACGACACACGATTTAGAACTTGGAGCTGTAGTTTTTGCACTCAAAATATGGAGACACTATCTATATGGCACCAAGTGTACAGTGTACACCGACCATAAGAGTCTTCAGCATATTTTTGATCAAAAACAACTCAATATGAGGCAACGTCGCTGGGTAGAGTTGTTAAATGATTACGATTGTGAAATCCGTTACCACCCCGGAAAGGCTAATGTTGTAGCTGATGCCCTAAGTCGAAAAGAAAGAGTAAAACCTCTTAGGGTCCAAGATTTGAATATTACAATTCGTACCGATCTCACAAAGCAAATTCAAGCAGCACAGTTAGAAGCTTTAAAAGAAGAAAATGAAAAAGGTGAAATGAGCAGAGGGTTAGAAAAATAGCTTGAAGTAAAAGCCGATGGAATCCTGTATTTTGCTGGTAGGATATAGGTACCAAGACATGGTAACCTAAGGCAACTAGTACTGGATGAAGCACACAAAACGAGGTACTCAATTCACCCAGAAAATGGAAAAATGTACCACGATCTCAAGAAGTTCTATTGGTGGCCTAATATGAAAACAGAAATTGCTACTTATGTAAGCAAATGTTTAACGTGTGCAAAGGTCAAAGCTGAGCACCAAAAGCCGTCAGGATTACTGCAACAACCAGAAATTCCGCAGTGGAAATGGGAAAGAATAACCATGGATTTCATTATGAAATTGCCAAGGACTGCAAGTAGTCATGATACTATTTGGGTGATAGTTGATCGTCTAACTAAATCAGCTCAGTTTCTACCAATAAAGGAGACAGACAGTATGGAGAAATTAGCACGCCTATATTTGAAGGAAGTAGTTTCCAGGCATGGTGTACCCATCTCTATCATATCTGATCGCGACACCCGATTCACATCACGTTTCTGGCAGTCATTACAAAAAGCATTGGGAACTCGATTAGATATGAGTACTGCTTATCACCCACAGACAGATGGTCAAAGTGAAAGAACAATACAAACATTGGAAGACATGTTACGGGCATGCGTGATTGACTTTGGAACCAGTTGGGATCGACACTTACCGTTGGCAGAATTTTCATACAATAACAGCTATCATACGAGCATCAACGCAGCGCCATTTGAAGCACTTTACGGTAGAAAGTGCAGATCTCCTATCTGTTGGAGTGAAGTAGGAGAAAGACAACTTACTGGACCAGAAATTATTCATGAAACCACCGAAAAGATCATTCAAATACAACAGCGATTGAAAACGGCCATGAGTCGCCAAAAGAGTTATGCTGGTGTAAGAAGAAAACCGCTAGAATTTCAAGTGGGCGACAAAGTCATGTTGAAAGTGTCACCCAGGAAAGGCGTAGTACGATTCGGTAAACGAGGAAAGTTAAGTCCTAGGTACGTAGGACCCTTTGAAATCACAGAAAGAGTTGGAACAGTTGCTTATCGATTAAAGCTACCGCAAGAACTTAGTAGTGTTCACAACACATTTCACGTGTCAAATTTGAAGAAATGTTTAGCTGAAGAGGATGTCGTAATTCCTCTTGACGAAATACGAATCAATGATAAACTCCATTTTATCGAAGAACCTGTTGAAATCATGGACCGTGAGGTCAAACAATTAAAACAAAGCAAAATACCGATAGTTAGGGTTCGTTGGAACGCTAGACGAGGACCCGAGTTTACTTGGGAACGTGAGGATCAAATGAAGCAAAAGTATCCACATTTGTTCAGTGATATCGCTCATGAAACAGGTACTACTCAAAATTTCGGGACGAAATTTTCTTTAACAGGGAGGTTATGTGATGACCCGGAAAATTTCGACTAATTTAAACCAATTCTCTATATGATTTAATACTATGTAAATATACATATATATATGTATGTGTATATATATATATATATATATATATATATATATATATATATATATATATATATATATATATATGTACAAGTAAAAATGACTTTGCTACAGTAAAACACTATTTGCTACAGTGAAACCGTAATTTGCTACAGTGCTACAGTGAAAACGACTTTGCTACAGTGATTTGCTACAGTAAACACTATTTGATACAGTAAATACTATTTGCTACAGTAAACACTATTGCTACAGTAAACACTATTTGCTACAGTAAACCTATTTGATGTCGACGAACTAGCAAACAAAAACGGAAAAGGCGGCCATGCGATCGCATGGCAAAAACACTGAAAACTCATGCGATCGCATGAGCTACAGTAAATCGAAAAGTACTATAAAAGGTCAGTTTTGCTCGACGAATTTTTCATAATCATTTCTGTACGTAAATTTTATATTTATAATTATAATTTTAATTTTAATTTTAAGTTTAATAATAATAAAGTATATTCGAGGGTATTTTTAATTCGGGTTTCAAACCGTTTTAAAATAAGGAAATATTGGGTATTGTTCGGGGTATTGTTCTTGAATTCAAGACCAACCATACAGTCGTCTACCATCATTACGTCTACGCAATTTGCCTATAATATTGAATCGCAATATTGAACTGTGAGTTATAGTCTCCCTTTTTAAATACTTTAAATATTTTTGGGCTGAGAATACATGCAATTTATTTTAAACGCAATAAGACACAAGTACATACAAAATTCTACACTGAGTTAAACCGAAAATCCCTTAGCTTTGGTAACTAGTAGCTGCCAGTACATAGGATATGGACTGGTGGGCGCGAATAATTGTATATGGATCCATAGGGCTTGACATCCCCGTCCGAGCTAGAGCGCTAGCCTTTTAACGGACGTATGTTATTTGAGTTTAAGACACGTTGGTTTGCGCGTATTAAAATGAATGGGGTAATTATCACTATAGCGTTAAGTTTAGTTACCAGGGTGCTCTGTTACGTAGAATCTATTGATAAACTTTTGATGAAATCTTGTGGTCTATCTTTATATATGTTTATGACTCGAGCAATTAAACCTATAACTCACCAACATTCGTGTTGACTTTTTAGCATGTTTTATTCTCAGGTCCTTAGACTGCTTCCACTGTGATGTGCTTGTTGCCTGCATGGAGTCTCTCATGCTTTGTACAAAGTTTATTGCATTCAAAATAAAACTGCGTTGTGTAATAAATAATTGGACTGTGAAGTCAACCTGTAAATTAAAGACTTATGTATTTTGGGATTTTTGCTTATACCTAAGCACTCGCCCACATGTTTATAACTTTCTATGTTTAGAAAGTCACTTATTTTAATGAATGCAATATTTTATCAAAACGTATCATATAGAGGTCAAAACCTCACTGCGGAATCAATGATTAACGTGCTGCGTCAATAGCGATTTTGACGGGTCGTTACATCATCCAATTGTTGCAGATGTTGACACTTTTATAGAATTGGAAAAACCTCTAAAGGTATGTGTTTTCTTCACTCGAATCTAACCATTCCTTATGTATGTATGTATGTATGTATGTATGCATGCATGCATGCATGTATGTATGTATGTATGTATGTGTGTGCGCGCGTGTGCGTGTGCGCGTGTGTGTGCGTGTGCGTGTGCGCGAGCGCGCGCGTGTGTGTGATGAATAATAAATAATAATAATTTATTATTTGCCTTGTTCTGATTACAGATGATTAACAAGTCTGAGGATGCCCTTAAATGGAAAGAAGAAGAAGAAGATTGCAAGGAGGAGGATGTGAAGCAACAACAATTTGGAACATCCAATTCAACAAACCTTATTAATACTACTAATACTTATGATGATGGAGGTAATTAATGATCAGATTCCTATTTTTTTTTTTTTTCATTTTTCAAAAGCTCAAAACCAGAGCCAGCACTAACATAAATCAATTTATAGGTGGCATGGATGTGCGTATCTACATCTCGGCCTCAACTGAATTTGAAGATCTGAAGTCGAAAATCTCTCAAAGGTTTGATGATCTGGTTTCCGACAATGATTACAGGGTGACCTACTCACTTGGAGGGTTGACTCGACCATTATGGATGGAGTTAGAAAGCTATCAAGAGTTGAAGAAGTGCATTAGTCTTTGCAGAAGCAATGAAATCAATCAACTTCCAATACGAATCATCCCTGTTGTAAAACATGCATTCCGCGCCAAATCAAGACACGCTATACTTGAGATATTTCCACAAGGTTGATTTTTTTAGAAGGTTCACAAGCCATGACCTTTAATACATGATATGAATATGATTTACAATTTGGATCCAAACATGACCCGGAATACTTATTCCTAAAGTCTTTGGGTTCAAGGTTCACAAGCCATGACCTTTAATCCAATCATGGATCCAAACATGTGCCTTGGAGGTTTTTTTTTTTTTTTTTCCATAGAAAAACGTCCTCAACAAAGAATACAAAAAGTCGGGGGAAACGAGGAAACTCGCACCTAGAAAGCAACTATCTAAACGAAACTATCTATACGCGAGTCTCCCTAACAGCATTCTTGATAACATTCTATGTGCCTTGGAGGTTGTTTCTCCAGGCTGGCTTCTATTAATTGGCTCCCTGATAACATTCTTGTTCTTTTTCACTTGAGCAACAATCGTGACTTCAGTGTAAATTGTGCTATATATGCTTCTTGTTTTTATAATATTACAAGTATTAGTAGTACTGATTTTGTCATTTAGCTACGAAAGCGGCTTCTTTCTCCCTCTTGAATGCGTTGAACTTTGACTTGTTGACTAAGAACCAAAAGTATGTATTTGTAGTTCATATCACCAGTTTCCTTTCACCAGTTTTCTTTCACCGATTCATTCATTGATCACTTGTCATGTTTTTTTTTTCTTTCTTTCTTTCTGATGATGATGATAAACAATCTATTCTGCAACCAGAAGACATGTTTGTACCTCTTAAACATAAAAAAAAAAAAAAAATGTTGTATCCAATTTGAATACAAGTTTTTTAAGGCTGCAACAATATCTATATTGGGCCAATCTAACCGCAATCTAATGTTATCATCAATCGGGCCAATCTAACCGCAACATACTTGATCTATAACACATTCCAAAAACATATTTTTGGCTAAAAGAATTCCAACAAAAGTTAATTTTAGAGATAAGACGAACATATGCTAATTGACAAAAAAATGGTAAATACAAAGATAAGACTATGGGTGCGTTTGTTTACCTTTTAACTGAATGATTCAGCGCCGAATGCTGAAGGATTCGGCATTCATCGTATTTGTTTTTGACATCTGATGCTCAATAATTCAGCATTATGTGATGAACCATTCAGAGCTGAAATACACTCTTAAACTATTAAGCACTTAAATGTTCTATAGCGTTACAGAACGAATTTTTTCATTTTAACGTTTAACGTCTCTCGGTCAATTGTTTTTCCGGCCCAACCAACACTACCTCGGAGGGAGCAAGAAAACCACGATTCTCGAGGTATTTTAAAGAAAACCTTCTTGTCCGAATAATCGTGACTCGTTTTCGAAGAGCATCCACCATTTCAAAAGATAACAGGCCCAATATCAGGCCCATCAACCGAAATTGATTCTGGGCTAATAACACCCATTACCACCAGAGTGACATCCATCAGGTGTAACAAAAACACGGACTGGGCCAATAACAGGCCCATCAACAACTGAAAGGCTATGAGTTGCGGAAACGGAAGCAGTATTAGCAATAAACAGCTTAATACATAAATGGTACAAGAGATCGAAAAAGGTAGCTAGGGCAATTAGAGCAAATTAAAAAGTTAGGGTGTTATTTTGTTCGCAGTCGTCGATACGTGATAGGATGGACCTGGATCCTCGAGTAGAGGTATGTGTTTTCTTCTTCTTCTTCTTCTCTCAAATCCATCAAAATCAAATTCTTGCGTGCCTGTTTCTAATTGCCCTAGTACGTTATTATTATTGTTAAGAGACTTTGATTTATTATACTGTAGTTATTATTGTTAAGACTTTGATTTAATGATTTTGATTAGAAAGTTCCCAATTCTTTTACATTGAATCATCATGTCTCATATATTACAAGCTTTAATTAATTAGGGAATATATGCGTATCATGTTTGGGGACAAGATACTATACATATTAAGTTAAAATCGACTGGAAGTTGATAAATACAAGCAAGAAGCTTGTTGTTGATTGTTATAGTAATTGTTAATATATATGCATATACATATCTAAGTAAATATATACATACATAATAAGGTAAAATTGATAGTGTTAGGTTGTGGTTGATGGTGAAATAGGAAAAACCTTAACTTCTATTTGAAAATTGATAAAATATAATCCGTTTTTTGTTTTAATAACAGGGCGGGCGTGCCATTTTAAAGGCAGTTCAAGAAGTTCGAAAAACAATAGATATCCTTCAAAAGATCATGGCCTAGTTCGTTGTGAAGTCTGGATGTATGGTTATCAAGGTTGTAAAACTCGCGACTCGGGGAGTACTCGGCCGGAGGTTTTTGAGGAGTAATCGGCGACTCGGGGAGAACTCGGAGGAGTACTCGGATGTTGACTTTTGTTGACTTTTCTAATATAACTAATTATTTTCAATATATATGTATAATATATCAAGTATGTTCATGTTATTTTGATTTTGTTAAACTTTAGGGACTTTTATTGTCATTTGCCAAAAGTAAAAGAAATTAATCTAAAGTGAATCTCTTATAGCTGTCAGTAAGTACATGGCTGATATTATATATAAAAATATATAAATATAAATAAATATATAATATAATTTAATAATTATAATATATATTTAAATATAAATAATGGTATATAATATGCCTAGAAAATAAATGGAGTACAAATTTAAGCAACTTACAGAGTAACTTTTTTCTCTCTCTCTCTCTCTCTCTCATCTTCTTCTCCACAAAAAACTTTAATAAAATTCAAAAAGTCACAGCAGATTTAAGCAACTTACGACCTACTTTGTGACCGGTTTCAACTTGTTTCCTTCCTCTCTCATCTTCTTTTCTTTCTCCTGTCATTTCCGGCGAGATCTGAATAATTGACCGCCGTTGACAGGCTGTTCACCGCCGTTGACCGGCGGTTGACTGATTTATAGGCCGAGTTAGCCATCGAGTTCTCGGTGAGCTACTGAAAACGATAACTCGGCGAGTTCTCGCCGATTTAATCCGAGTTTTGCAACCATGATGGTTATACTACAATTTACAAAGGGGATTGCCAAGTGTATCATCAGTTCAGACATATATTTTAATAGAGAATTTTCGGATTATGTGAGACAATGTATTTATATAGGTGATGGCTTTGGTGGACTCGCTCAGAAGGCGCTTGAAACATACGAAACATACTTTACCACAAAATTAAAATTTATTACAGGGGAGAAAAAAGGATTGATCCCTGAAACTGCTGCTGAATCTTGCTGCTTTCTTGCCATATGCATGAAGAATATTAACGTTGAACATGTTGATTATGTTTTTGAGATGATATTCAAATTAGATGATGACAACATCCACCACCCTTATGTGTTCTTGGATTCACTCTTTGAAAAACTAAAGAGTTGTTGGCCAAGTTTCAAGTTATCATCTGGGGCACAACTTGGACGTCATCCGATTGTTGTAGATGTTGACACTTTTATAGAATTGGAAAAACCTTTAAAGGTATGTGTTTTCTTCACTCGAATTGGAAAAACCTTTAACGTTGAACATGTTAGACTTGTTAGACTTCTTAATCATCTGTAATCAAAACAAGGCAATTATCAGACTTGCAGCCAATTATCACTAGGAAGCTGCACCAGGATAAAGGCTTTCGCCTTTGCCCAAACCCTTTTGAAAAGTTGCACTTAAAAAACAAATGAACTTGAGAATCTGGAACACTCTTGCAAAAAGGACATGCTGGAAGTTGTGATGTAGTTTATCGGTTGGTGGCCTGCCTCCTTTAGGGGAGGTCAGGAGTTCGGCCCCCATTGGCTACATATTAACCTACAATTTCATCCCTGCCATGAAGTTCCACCCATGGCACATTTCCCACATCGCGTTGGGGGGTTAAAGGGGAGGGGTTTTTACCGTCCATGCCCCGTATGGGATTGGTGAGGGTTTTCTCCTGGGCACGCAGTTGGGGGGCGGGTATAAATGTGTAGGAGATGAGCGCATAGGTGGTTAAGTCCCCCTGGGTGATCCTAACAGCTGTCTAAAAAAAAAGGACATGCTGCACCAACACCATTCACGTTTGTATCCCAGGCTCTAAGGTGATCTTGAGTTTTTAATTTATTTAAGACCACTCACAACGGTTCCGCAGTTGTGTCTTGGCCCAAGTCCTTGAGGACAACATTACTAGCACCCCATCATGAGCACGTCTTCACCTTGCCCGTCTCGCATCCCGCCCATCTCGCGCACAATTGAAGATGGGGGCTTGATTCTATGATTTGTACATTATGCCTTTAAACTTGTACTTTTAAATAAATAATTAATTTAGTGGATGTGATGAAAGTGTGTGATGGGTATGTCATGGATGTTAGTAAAAGGTCTTGGGTTAGTGATGGGAAGTAAGTGCTGATGTGACAGTCAGTCTTGGGAAGGAAGTGCGTCATGGTTGTGAGTGGTCTAATATGATCACGAATACCTAGAACTTTTCTCCATCCACAACTTGAACCTACAGCAATTGGAATGTCCCAAAAATTCCTTGACCTTAGGCAATATGAATGAATCCATTTCACCCACAAAGACTGCTTACAAGTGATAATACTCCAAGCGTGATACGACATTAGAGCAATATTCCAAGACTTTAAGCTTTTGATACCACATAGGCATATATCGGCAGTCTCAAAGTCGGTTTGACACATGACATAACACCGGCCTTCCGGCCGGTTTATAACAAATGGCATAAGGCCACATCTCCAAGGCCGGCTATACTTGATCTATAAACACATTCTAAAAACATATTTTTGGCTAAAAGAATTCCAACAAAAATTAATTGCAAAGATAAGACGAACATATGCTAATTGACAACAAATGGTAATTACAAAAATAAGACTACGAGCGCGTTTGTTTACCTTTTAACTGAATGATTCAGCGTTGAATGCTGAATAATTCAGCATTCATCGCATCCGTTTATGAAATCTGATGCTCAATGATTCAACATTATGTGTTGAACCATTCAGAGCTGAAATACACACTTAACCATTAAGCACTTAAATGTTCCGTAACGTTACGGTTCTGATTTCTTCATTTTAACGTTTAACATCTCTGGGTCAATTGTTTTTCCAGCCCGATTGACGATCTTGTATGTAAAAATGTTAGATGAGGTGTCACCAGCCAACACTGCCTCGGAGGGAGCAAGGAAAACCCCGATTCTCAAGGTAGTTTAAAGAAACCCTTCTTTTCCGAATAATCGTGACTAGTTTTCATAGAGCGTCTACCATTTCAAAAGATAACAGGCCCAATATCAGGCCCATCAACCGAAATTGATTCTGGGCTAATAACATGCCCATTACCACCAGAGTGACATCCATCAGGTGTAACATAAACACGGACTGGGCCAATAACGGGCCCATCAACAACTCGAGTTTCAAAAACGGAAGCAGTAGTAGCAATAAACAGGCACGCAGCTAGCTTGCAATTAGAACAAACTAAAAAGTTAGGGTTTTATTTTGTTCGCAATCGTCGATACGTGATAGGATGGACCTGGATCCTCGAGTAGAGGTATGTGTTTTCTTCTTCTTCTTCTCTCAAATCCATCAAAATCAAATTCTCGCGTGCCTGTTTCTAATTGCCCTAGTACGTTATTATTATTGTTAAGACTTTGATTTATTGATTTTGATTTTGATTTTGATTAGACAGTTCCCTATTCTTTTACACTGAATCAAATCATGTTTCATTTATAATTACAATCTTTAATTAGGGAATATATGCGTATCATGTTTAGGGAGAAGATACTATACATAGGGCTGAGCATAAAACTGAATTAACCGAACTTAAATACAAGAGATCGAAAGAGGTAGGTAGGGCAATTAGAATTAGAACAAAAAAAAAAAAAAAAAAAAGTTTAGGGTTTTATTTTGTTCGCAGTCGATACGTGATAGGATGGGCCTAGATCCTCGGGTAGGGGTATGTGTTTTCTTCTTCTCTCAAATCCATCAAAATCAAATTCTTATTTATTGATACAGTACGTTATTATTATAGTTATTATTGTTAAGACTTTGAATTTTTGATTTTGATTAGACAGTTCCCTATTCTTTTACATTGAATCAAATCATGATGTTTCATATATAATTACAAGCTTTAATTAATTAGGGAATATGTGCGTATCATGTTTGGGGACAAGATACTATACATATTAAGTTAAAATCGACGGGAAGTTGATAAATACAAGCAGGAAGCTTGTTGTTGATTGTTATGGTAATTGTAGTATTATATATGCATATGCATATACATATATAAATATACATACATACATAATAAGGTAAAATTGATAGTGTTAGGTTGTGGTTGATGGTGAAATAGGAAAAAAACCTTAACTTCCATTTGAAAATTGATAAATATAAATGTAATCCGTTTTTTGTTTTAATAACAGGCCAACGTGTTTGCCATTGTAGAGGCAGTAGAGGAAGTTCTAGAAACAAGTTATATCCTTGAAGAAGATTATGGCCTAGTTCTTGGTGAAGTTTGGACGCATGGTTATACTACAAATGGGATTGCCAAGAGTTTAATCAGTACAGACATTTTTTTTACAGAAGAATTTTCGGATTATATGGGTCAATATTTTTATATAGGTGATGGGTTTGGTGGACTCACTCTTAAGGCGCTTGAAACTTACGAAACATATTTCTCCACAAAATTAAAATATGTTAAAGGGGAGAAAAAAGGATTGATCCCTGCAACTGCTTCCGAATCTTGCTGCTTTCTTGCCATATGCATGAAGAATATTAACGTTGAACATGTTGATTATGTTTTTGAGATGATATTCAAATTAGATGACAACAACATCCACAACCCTTATGTGTTCTTGGATTCACTCTTTGAAAGACTAAATAGTTGTTGGCCAAGTTTCAAGTTATCATCTGGGGCACAACTTGGACGTCATCCGATTGTTGTAGATGTTGACACTTTTGTAGAATTGGAAAAACCTTTAAAGGTATGTGTTTTCTTCACTCGAATCTAACCATTCCTTCTTATGTATTTATGCATGTATGTAATGAATAAATAATAATAATAATAATAATAATAATAATAATAATAATAATAATTTATTATTTGCTTTGTTTTGATTACAGATGATTAACAAGTCTAACAAGTCTGAGGATGCCCTTAAATGGAAAGAAGAAGAAGAAGAAGATTGCAAGGAGGAGGATGTGAAGCAACAACAATTTGGAACATCCAATTCAACAAACCTCTATAATAATACTACTAATACTTATGATGATGGAGGTAATTAATGATCAGATTCCTAATTTTTTTTATTTATTTTTATTTCCATTGTCAAAAGCTCAAAACCAGAGCCACCACTAACATAAATCAATTTATAGGTTGCATGGATGTGCGTATCTACATCTCGGCCTCAACTGAATTTGAAGATCTGAAGACGAAAATCTCTCAAAGGTTTGATGATCTGGTTTCCGACAATGATTACAGGGTGACCTACTCACTTCGGGGGTTGACTAGACCATTATGGATCGAGCTAGAAAGCGATCAAGACTTGAAGAAGTGCATTAGTCTTTGCAGAAGCAATGAAATCAATCAACTTCCAATACGAATCATCCCTCTTGTACAACATGCATTCCGCCCCAAATCAAGACACGCTTTACTTGAGATATTTCCACAAGTTGGTGGATCACCGGCCAGTCACATTTGTTGCACATGATTGTTCGTATCAACTCTTTAGATTAAGATGAAAATTTGTGATGTATTCTTTCTAATTGATATAACAATTTTAACTTCAAAATATTAACTAGTATTGCATCATCCATTTTACATTACGGTATGTTTGAGCGTTCTCACTCTTAGAGCAAACGGTATGGAATAATTGTGGCCGACATAGTCTGCCTACAGGCTTATTGATAACAATGGTTGTGATTATGCTTGACGAACACTGATTGTGATTATGCGTTTGAGTTCTTTTCATTAAACAACGACAACAACTCTTGTGTCTTGCTGGAGTCGCTCTTATTAACACTAAAGAGTTGTTTGCCAAGTTTCAGGCTAACACTTAACAGATGTTGCTAAGAAACAAAAGAACATTTTTGGCACTAATTGTTTTGGTAATTTCTTCATGTGTTCTTCATGTGTTTGTTCCTCTTGTTTTTCGGGTGAAACTGCAGTCAGCCACCAAAATTACTAAGGACAGTCAAGAATCTGATACGCGCTATGTCTTAAAGAAACGTGTTTCTTGTGTAATAATAATAATAGCATACACACGAGAAGCAAATTCAAAAACCGTTAGAGACACTCTTTTGGTGAGTATAATAAAGTACACAGAATAAAAATAGTATATAAGTGTCAAAACGGACGGGTTGGGTGGGCTGAGTAACGGATCAAATGGAATGGGGGTTGACCACCCGGCTACTAGCTATTGGCTCCCTGATAACATTCTTGTTCTTTTTCACTTGAGCAACAATCGTGACTTCAGTGTAAATTGTGCTATATATGCTTCTTGTTTTTATTATCTTATTGGTATTAGTAGTAGTACTGATTTTGTCATTTAGCTAAGAAAGCTGCCTGCTTCTTTCTCCCTCTTAAATGCGTTGAACTTTGACTTGTTGACTAAGAACCGAAAGTATGTATTTGTAGTTCATAAATATTATCAGTTTCCTTTCACCGATTCATTCATTGATCACTTGTCATGTTTCTTTATTTTTTCTGATGATGATGATAAACATTCTATTCTGCAACCAGAATACATGTTTGTACCTGTTAAACATAATTCTTTTGTTTCTGTTGTTGTATCCAATTTGAATACAAGTTTTTTAAGGCTGCAACAATGTCTATATTGGGCCAATTTAACCACAATCTAATGTTATCATCAATCGGGCCAATCTATCCGCAAGCGTAATGTTATCATCATTTGGCTCCGACTCGCCTTTAAAAACGGCTATAGAGTCTATCACCCAAACTATTCTTCTTGTGATTCTCCCTTATCATCATTTGGCTCCGACTCGCCTTTAAAAACTACAGCAACAGAATCTGGATCAGTAACAAACCCAGCAATATCTTGGCCACAACCCGACACAAAGCCCAGGAGCGTTAAAAATAGAATCATCAATTGATCCAAACTTTAAACCGGAACCAAGCCCAAAGACTTTATTCGTTTGAATACGAGCAGAATCATGCTCCTTAACAATTTCCGAATAAAAAACAGCAGCACCTACACTAGTGGCGAATCCAGATGAAAATTTGATGAAAATTCGATGGGGTCTCAATTTTTTTATTTTTTTTTCCAAAGATAATTACATTTTAAGGGTACTTTAGTGGTTGTTTACCTTTAAAAAATCATAAATTTTAAAAATATATGGGGTCCTAGTTAATTTTAGTAATGTCCTATACAATTTGAAGAATACATTGTATAATTTTTTTTTTAGGTAGTGGGGTCCTATGATCCCATACAATTGTATGTAGACTCGCGAATGCACCAGATGACGTTTCCATACGTGATGAAACAATCTGATCCGAATCCAGCAAAGAATTTTCAACAGGATCATCACCTAGACTTTATTTGTTTGACGTAACCAAAACACGGACTGGGCCAATAAAAGGCCCATCAACAACTGAAAGGCTATGAGTTGCAGAAACGGAAGCAGTAGTAGCAAGAAACAGCTGATACATAAATGGTACTACGTACAAGAGATCGAAAAAGGTAGCTAGGGCAATTAGAATAAATTAAAAAGTTGGGGTTTTATTTTCTTCGTAGTCGTCGATACGTGATAGGATGGACTCGGACTCGGATACTTGGGTAGAGGTATGTGTTTTCTTTTTCTTCTTCTTCTTCTTCTCTCAAATCCATCAAAATCAAATTCTTATTTATTAATACAGTACGTTATTATTATTATTGTTGTTAAGACTTTGATTTTCTTATTTTGATTTTGATTTTGATTTTGATTAGACAGTACCCTATTCTTTTACATTGAAGCATCATGTTTCATATATAATTACAAGCTTTAATTAATTAGGGAATATGTGCGTATCATGTTTGGGGACAAGATACTATACGTATTAATTTAAAATCGACGAGAAGTTTATAAATACAAGCAGTTGTTGATTGTTAGGGTAATTGTTATTATATATGCATACGCATATACATACATACATACATACATACATACATACATACATACATAATAAGGTAAAATTGATAGTGTTAGGTTGTGGTTGATGGTTGAAATAGGAAAAACTTTAACTTCCATTTGAAAATCGATAAATATATTTTGTTTTTTGTTTTAATTACAGGACGACGAGGAGTTCGACGTTATGGGTGTAATACATGCATTAGATGAAGTTCAGCGTGCAAAAGAAATCCTTAAAAAAGATCATGGCCTAGTTTTTGGCTTAGTTTGGACTTACGGTTATAATACTACAAATGGGACTGCCGAGCATTTTTTGACTACTAACATATTTCTTAGAGAGGAATTTTTGGATTATACTCGTCAATATATTTATATACAATATATTTATATAGGTGATGGGTTTGGTGGACTCACTCGTAAGGCGCTTGAAACTTACGAAACATACTTCTCCACGAAATTTAAATTTACTAAAGGGGAGAAAAAAGGATGGATCCCTGAAACTGCTGCTGAATCTTACTGCGTTCTTGCCATATGCATGAAGAATATTAACGTTGAACATGTTGATTATGTTTTTGAGATGATATTCAAATTAGATGATGACAACATCCACCACCCTTATGTCTTCTTGGATTCACTCTTTGAAAAACTAAAGAGTTGTTGGCCAAGTTTCAAGTTATCATCTGGGGCACAACTTGGACGTCATCCGATTTGTTGTAGATGTTGACACTTTTATAGAATTGGATAAACCTTTAAAGGTATGTTTTCTTCAATGGAATCTAACCATTCCTTCTTATGTATGTATGTAATAAATACTCCGTAATAAATAATAATAATTTATAATTTATTATTTGCCTTGTTTTGATTACAGATGATTAAGAAGTCTAACAACTGAGGATGCCCTTAAATGGAAAGAAGAAGAAGAAGATTGCAAGGATGTGCGTATCGTCGTCTCCTCAGTTGAATTTGAAGATCTGAAGACGAAAATCTCTGAAAGATTTCATGATCTGGTTTCCGACAATGATTACAGGCTGACCTACTCACTTGGGGGATTGAGTCCACCACCATTATTATGGATGGAGTTAGAAAGCGATAAAGACTTGAAGAAGTGCATTAGTCTTTGCAGAAGCAATGAAATCAATCAACTTTCAATCCGAATCATCCCTGTTGTACGACATGCAGTCCTCGCTAAATTACAATACGCGATACTTGAGATAGTTCCAGAAGGTTGTTGATATTTCTAGAAGGTGGTGATCACATGCCAGTCACATTTGTTGCATATGATTTGTTCGTATCAACTAAAGTAGTTAGATTAAGATGAAAATTTGTGATGTATTCTTTCTAATTGATATAACAATTTTTAACTTCAAAATATTATCTAGTATTGCATCATCCATTTTACATTAGGGTATGTTTGAGCGTTCTCACTGTTATAGCAAACGGTATGAGATAATTGTGGCTGACATAGTCTGCCTACAGGCTTATTGATAATAATGGTTGGCGTCTGTGTCGTTCATATACACACTTACTGATCACCAACTCTAACAATTATACAGTTCTAAGCGTAAAAGGAAAAAAAACAATTAAAATTTTGAATTGGAATAGTTGTGGGTCAGTTATGCAGATAGATAGTCGTGTATGAACCTAGAAGGAAGGGACATAATTGTAAAAGGGCTGCAGTTTAAAGGTACTTGCTTCTTGATTACTGTAAATGTCTTTTTTTTTTTCTCAGTAAAATGTATGCTTCTCGACAAGCATTTTCTTAATTTCAGTTGGACGTGCGAGAGCCTGATGATCCTTGTTCATATATAACTTGTTGCAATTTGGACACCCGGTATGTTAAAAAATATATAACACTACGAGTAGCATTTTTTTTATGACATGACTAACACTTAACAGATGTTGCTAAGTAACAAAACAACAACGTTTGGCACTATAATTGGTTTGGTAATTTCCTCATGTGTTTGTTCCTTCCTCTTGCTTTTTAGGTGAAACTGCAGTCAGCCACCAAAATTAAGGACAGTCAATAATCTGGTACGCTATATGTCTTAAAGAAACGTGTTTCTTGTGTAATAATAATAATAGCATACATACGAGAAGCAAATTCAAAAACTGTTAGAGGCACTCTATTGGTGAGTATAATAAAGTACACAGATAATGCTATACAAATAAAAATAGTATATAGGTGTCAAAACGGACGGGTTGGGTGGGCTGAGTAACGGATCAAATGGGATGGGTTGACCACCCGGAACACTTATTCCTAGAGTCTTTGGGTTCAAGGTACACAAGCCATGACCTTTAATCCAATCCTGGATCCAAACATGTGCCTTGGAGGTTGTTTCTCCAGGCTGGCTGCTAGTTATTGGCTCCCTGATAACATTCTTGTTCTTTTTCACTTAATAATATGTATTTGTAGTTCATATTATCCGTTTCCTTTCACCGATTCATTCACTGATTACTTGTCATGTTTTTTTTTTCTTTTTTCTTTTTTCTTCTTCTTTTGATGATGATGAATAACAATCTATTCAACCAGAAGACATGTTTGTACCTATTAAACATAAAAAAGAATTTTGTTGTATCCAATTTGGATACAAGTTTTTTAAGGCTGCAACAATGTCTATATTGTATAGTATGTCTATTACTAAAACGCCACGTTTCTATGTAGCTCAAGAGAAGCTGGTATAGGTTGATGTATTATATTTTTTTTTTATTTTTGCTAAGACAACTAAAAACTCATATAGAAACGAGGTCGTTTTCTAAAGAGAAGCGCACTCAACTGATACTACAAAAGAAATGGGGGACACGGAAGCTTGTGCCTAGAAAGCAATCATGTAGAGCAAAACTATCTATAAACGAGCCCCCTGTAACAACCTCAAAAAATCTACAAACAAACTAAACAATTCTAAACTGACGCAACACGATAGACATGGTCCAAACCAAGCGATCAAAAAAGAAATCAACGAACAGAAAAAAGTAAACGAGGGATCACGAGACAAACCCAAGTTCTCAGGTTGCGCTCTTTTCAACTTATCATTAATCGTCTCTTTCAAAGTTTTCAACCTAGATTGATTCTTTATCTTGTAAGATAACACATTGACGGATCCATCAAGGGGTGCACTCGCCCCGGCAAAATTGTCATCATGTCATCGAAAGCGCAAAAGCCTCCACGGACATATTTCTTATCCCTTTGCTGATGAACCGCCGTCTATTTCATCATGATGAGCACCCATTAACAAGTTTTGGATAGCGTCCTCGTAATCCAAGTCATCGGTGTGATCTCTAAGCATAGAAGTGTCGGGAATTGGAAGCCTCATACACCTTCTTTCTTGAAAACTGATTAACTTCTCCAAGTAAAGTCCTTGAAACATCTTTCTTCAATACATATATCGATTTACAAAAACTTCCGCACGAGGGTACCTCGCAGTCGCAATAACTTCTTCCACTACGACCAAAATCGGTAACGGGCTATCTTCTTTCGATTCCAAGTTACGTTTAGCCAACAATTCTTCTTTCTTTTCCTTCTCCGCCTTCTTCAATCGCGCCTGCAAGCGTAATGTTATCATCATATGGCTCCGACTCGCCTTTATAAACGGCAATATTGTTTATCACCCAACGCATTCTTTTTGCCATTCTCCATCTTCGAATCTTCATGATCCCATTCAAACCCCGCTCCCTTATCGTCGGACAAAACCGAGCCCGCAATCAAACAAGGAGCCGCAGATAGTTCGGGCCCAATACTAGGCCCAACATAAGCCAATGGATCTACAACAACAGAATCTAGGTCGTTAACAAACCCAACAATATCTTGGCCACAACCCGGCACAAAGCCCAGGAAAATAGAATCATCAATTGATGCAAACTTTAATTCGGAACCAAGCCCAAAGACTTCATTCGTTTGAATACGAGCATAATCATGCTTGTTAACAATTTCCGAATAAAAAACAACAGCACCAGACCAGTGGCGAATTCATGATGAAAATCTGATGGGGTCTATAGTTAATTTTAGTGACGTCCTATACAATTTGAAGAATACATTGTATAAAATTTTTTTAAGTAGTGGGGTCGTATGACCCTATACAATTGTATGTAAACTCGCCAATGTACCAGACGACATTTCTATACGTGATGAAACAATCTGATCCGAATCCAACAAAGAATTTTCAACACGATCATTACCTAGACTTTATTCGTTTGATGTATACTTACTACGAGTATTATTATTTGGGTTTTCTTTGTATAGCTCTGATGTTTTTGTCTTCAACTAGCCCTGATTTATGGCTGATCGAGTTACAGAAAGAACAACAAATTAGTGGTTAAGTATGATACTGTTTATTATCAGCGTATGGTTTCTGTATATGAATACAATGTTCCTTAAGGGTCAAACAACACCTAGTCCGCTATAGATGTGGCAGGATGAAAGTTATGCTATAATGCATAAGTAAACTAATAATTTGCTTTTAATGTTGACTGTATGTGATAATCTTGAGTGGGGTTTTAAGTTTTAAGGGTGAACGAATGAATAATTGGAAACAAGTGAAATTCGTATGTTTAGGGCGTATCATATTTATTTATTTATTTATTGTTACATGAAACGATGAAATCAAATCTAATCCAAAATTGAGAATAATATTCATATCATGTATTATTGGAATGAAGTCACAGCTTATATATCATGATTTTATTTTACCGTGGCTCTTGTTCGTTACATCTACACCTTCTAACCTTTAACAAATTTATAAATACATTTATTAAAATGTGAAAAGTACATAGTTTTTTTCTTTTATGATATAAGGTTGGCGTCATCATGATATCATGTATAAGTTTTTTTTTTCATGTCACTGACGTCATGCATATATATATATATATATATATATATATATATATATATATATATATATATATATATATATATATAATTTTTTTTTTTTGCAAGCGTGTCGATATCTTTTATTGACTTTCTTCTTATTTTTTTTTATAACAATCTTATCATTATTCTTTTTTTTTTTAAATGACATCATATATAATACTCCACTCGTTCTATATTTATCGTCAATTATTCTTTTTAGGTTGTTTAAATTAATTGCTTACTTTCAAATTCAAATATTAATAATAATAAAAAGGTAAAGTTCATTTATGCTTTTAAATATCATTTAGGACAAAAATATAAGTGAAAAGTTAAAGATAAAACTGTAAAGTTGATAAAAAGTACAATGTAATAATAATGTTTTCTAAACTATATATTTTTTGAATGTGGTCAAAATTGGGACGTAGAAAGTTTTTAAATTTTATTTAAAAAAAAATGATTTTCTACATCTACGCCCGAGTTTTGTTTTAAACTTTGTAAAGTATTTTTTATATTATTATTAACACAATTATAGGGAGTAATTTTATATTTCAGTTATCCGTATGCGCATTTTAAATTTTAATATACGAAAAACAAAAAAAAAAACAAAAAAAATACGAAAAACAAAATGAGAAGAGGGTCAAAATCACTTTTAATAGAAAGCTAAAAAATGTTGCATTTTCTTAAACATTTTATTTTCTGGAAATTAGTTGAACTATTGAGGGTTGACCTAGGGGAAAGTGAACTCGTTCCCATTTCAGACCAAACTCCAATCAACAATGGCCGCCGCTGCTTCATCAAGTTTTCTTCTTCATCATCATAACTATTCCACGTCATCATCACCTCCCTCATCACGACTTCACCATCGTTCATCTTCACTTTCTCTCCGTACAACTTCATCCACATCATCACTCATTCAATTTTCCCCAAAATGTAAGTTTTTTATTCATTCATCAAAACTTTTTCAACATTTTACACTTAATGTATTAAAATTCCGTATTAATTGATGCAATTAGGTTTAGCAAATCCGTTATTTGTAGCACCAATTGAGAAGAAGAAATCATTACTTCAAACCGAAGCGGTTCGTCATTTAACCGGTTCGCTTGTTAAAGCCCAGGGTTTCCGTTTTGCTATTGTTAGTTCCCTATCTCTATTTTAATTTAATTTAATTTAATTTAATTCCTTTATTATTGCACAGTTTATGGATATGTTTAGTCAAAAAGTCAACGATCAGCTTAATTGCACAAATAGCAGTTGAAGTATTTTAAGTGTTTAAAAATATATGCAACTTTCACTCGATATTCTGTTATATTGTGTGTATCAGTATCAGCTTTTCAGTTGTTGCTATCGTATGTGCCAGATCTGTTTTAGCTCGTAAACAGGTGACATCACCGGTTTTTGATGGTATGACAATGTATCTAGCTATCATGTCAGCATAAATCAAAGGCATACAATATCAACAATTTGAAAGGTTTATACTTACAATATAGTCTGTTGGAATTCGATCCATACAATAGAATATGGAATCAAGTTCTATGTTTATTGAAACACTTAACTGGAGATGCTTGTAAAATGACACAATAGACACTCAATTAATAATACCCTAAAATTAGCTATATTATGTTTTAGATAATTGTTTCTTTGCGTACGCTAAAGCTTCTTTATAAAATCTACTTCAAGGAGCATACTATTTTAAAGCTTTAGCTTTAAGAAATACATAAGCTTAAACTCCGGTAAGCTACATGTTACACATGTAAATGTTCAAGAATAGAATAGAAATCTACTCTTGAAAGATTAAGTTAGCAAGACTTTGATGCTAAAGATTAGAATAGCAAGACTTTGATGCTAAAGATTAAGATAGCAAGACTTTGTTGCTAAGTAGATTAGAATACATAATAAAAGTGTAGAATAGAAATAATTTGAAGGTTGGTTATATATTCCAACTCTTGATTACACTCCTATTTATAGGCTTACATAAAGTGACTTACTTAACTTCTAAGAAATCTTAGGAGGTAAGTATCACGAATACCGATAATTTCTTAACTAGTAAGAAAACTAAAATATCTAAGTATTCTTTATATATGAATATTTAATAACTAAGAATACTTAATAATTAAGAAAACTTAATAGCTAAGAATACTTAATGACTAAGAATACTTAATAGCTAAGAAAACTTAATAGCTAAGTTTTCTTAGTAACTAAGTTTACATAACTTAAGACAAATGTCTAATAACAATCTTAGATACACTAACACTCCTCCTTAAGATTGTTGTTGGACATCATAAGTCGAGTCTTCAATTGATCTAGCTTCATTCCCGTGAGAGACTTTGTAAGCATATCTGCCAATTGATCATCGGAGGTGCAATATTTCAGTGTTGCACCGGATTCTCTGTTATAGCAATTGCAGATTTGTTATCACAATAGATGATTGTTGGACTTTCTTGAGTCAGATCCAAGTCGGGCAACAGTTTTCTTATCCAAACAGCATGATTCACAGCAGCCGCGATTGCAATATATTCTGCCTCTGCAGTAGATTGTGCGACAACGCTTTGCTTCTTTGAGTTCCAGCAAAATGCACCTGAACCAAGATTGAAAACATAACCAGAAGTACTCTTCATATCATCAACACTTCCAGCCCAATCACTATCAGAATATCCTTCAAGTTTCACATCTTTGTTTCTCTCGAACATAATCCCCAGATCGAGAGAACCTTTTAAGTATCTTAAGACTCTCCTGGCAGCTCCCAAGTGAGAACTAGTTGGTGAAGTCATAAACCTTGATAAGAAACTAGCTGCATAAGCTAAATCGGGTCTTGAGATTGCCAAATATAATAGACTCCCGATAATACTTCTGTATAGAGTTGGATCAACTAGCTTATCTCCATCTTCTTTAGACAACTTGTAATTTAAAACAAGTGGTGATGTGACTGGTTTGCATGAAAACATGTTGAATCTCTTGAGCATGTCACTTGCATACTTTTTCTGAGAAATATAAACACCACTAGTTTGTTGATTAATTTTCATGCCAAGAAAATAATGCACGAGTCCCAAATCTGACATTTCAAATTCAGATTTCATTTGTTTCTTGAACTCCTCAACAAGTCTATCGTTGCTCCCAATCACAAGTAAATCATCAACATAAAGAGAGATAATCAGCACCTCTTGAGAATTTAATTGTTTCACATAAAGAGTTGACTCATTTGGACTCCTCCTGAAATTATGATTTATTAAATGAGCATCAATCTTAGAATACCAAGCCCTTGGTGCTTGCTTTAGACCATAAAGTGCCTTATATAGTCTGTATACTTTATCTTCTTGGCCGGCTACTTCAAAGCCTTGAGGTTGCTTTACATAAATCTCCTCCTCAAGTTCAGCATTCAAAAATGCAGATTTCACATCAAGATGATGAATTTTCAAATTGCGTTGAGCAGCTACAGCTAACAATAACTTGATCACATCATGACGAGCAACTGGAGCGAAAGTCTCTCTAAATTCCACACCGGCAATTTGAGAATATCCTTTCGCTACCAACCTTGCTTTGTGTTTATGAACTGAACCATCAGGTTGAAACTTAGTTCTAAACACCCATTTGACACCTATTGCATTCTTACCCGTTGGCAAATCAACAAGTCTCCATGTGTCATTTTTCTTGATCATTTCAAGTTCTACTTTCATGGCTTCATTCCATTCATCGTGTTTGGAAGCTTCAATATAGCTTTCGGGCTCTATAACAACGTGATTACAAAACTCGTAAACATCAGCAATTTTTCTGGTTCTCAAAACTTCGGTGTTAGTTGTGTCTTCGACATCAAATTCTGGATCATCATAATGAGCTTCTTTTTGGAGATTTGAAATAGAAGCTTCATGCCTTTTAACTTCTTTCATATTCCAATCCCGATAGGCTCCTTCATCAACAGTCACGTCTCTACTTTTGTAATCGACATGCGATGCCATGAACAAGTGTTCAGTTGCTTCCTGATTTTCTTCAGAGATATTTGCCAACTGAAGTTCCTTTGTTTGGCCCTGATTTTTCTTTGCTCTACAATATTTCTCAATATGTCCAAACTTTTTGCAAAAATTGCACTTAAAGTTTGGTTTATCTTTGAACCAACAATCAACATCTTGATGATTTGTATTTTGACAAACTTTACACGGAGGGAAAGTACCTTGGTAATTTCCTTTCTTGTACGTGTTTTGTCTTGAATTTTCAGCCTTGTTATTTTTGAAAGAAGCTTGAAAAGCACCTTCAACCTTTTCTTCGGATCTCATAGAGACCCTTTGTTCTTGTGCTTGAAGCTTGCTTGTTAGTTCAGAAACTGTAAGCATGCTAACATCACAAGATTCTTCTATTGCGGAAATTTTGGCTTCAAATTTTTGAGGAACACTTATCATTATTTTCTCCACCACTTTCTGGTCTGAAATCTTGTCACCATGAAGTCTAATTTGATTAACAACATCCATTATTCGCGATAAATAATCTTTTACGAGTTCATCATCGTTCATTTTCAACAATTCAAACTCTCGTCCGAGAGTCAATAATCTGACAGCTTTTACTCTATCAGAACCTTCATAGGTATCTTGGATTTTATCCCACACAACTTTTGGTGTGTCCAAGTCCGTTATTGAGGTGAAAATTTGATCAGCAAGTCCTGAATGTAAACAGGTAAGTGCCTTATCTTTCTTCAGCAACTCTTCTTCATAATTTTTTAGTTGAACAACAGTTGGGTTTGCTCTGAGTGCTGGAGGATCTTCATCAGTCTCTACAACCTTTCATAAACCTTGAGACTTCAAATATGTCTTCATCTTTACTGCCCAAATATGATAGTGCAATCCATTAAATAATGGAATTGCTGGAGCAGTTGAACTAGATGTCATGTCTAGTTTAAATTTTTTTTATCGTGAATAAAACAGCCCCTTAAGAAGAAAGCTCTGATACCACTGTAAATGTTCAAGAATAGAATAGAAATCTACTCTTGAAAGATTAAGGTAGCAAGACTTTGTTGCTAAAGATTAGAATAGCAAGACTTTGATGCTAAAGATTAAGATAGCAAGACTTTGTTGCTAAGTAGATTAGAATACATAATAAAAGTGTAGAATAGAAATAATTTGAAGGTTGGTTATATATTCCAACTCTTGATTACACTCCTATTTATAGGCTTACAAAAAGCGACTTACTTAACTTCTAAGAAATCTTAGGAGGTAAGTATCACGAATACCGATAATTTCTTAACTAGTAAGAAAATTAAAATATCTAAGTATTCTTTATAGATAATAATACTTAATAACTAAGAATACTTAATAATTAAGAAAACTTAATAGCTAAGAATACTTAATGACTAAGAATACTTAATAGCTAAGAAAACTTAATAGCTAAGTTTTCTTAGCAACTAAGTTTACATAACATAAGACAAATGTCTAATAACAATCTTAGATACACTAACAACACATACCCTGTAAATTAATATATATAGATAAATATATATGTATAGTTATATACATTTTTACAAAATTTTACAAGAAAATCACATAAATGAATGAGAAAATCAGAGAAATTACGCGATTTTACGAGAAAATCCGAGAAATGAGCAAGAAAATTTGAGAAATCGTGGCTTTGACCAAGTTTGACCCCGTTGACCGGGAATCTCGGGAGATGGACATCTCATCTCGGTTGCCTTTTAAAAACGAGATCTCGGGGAGATCTCGGAGAGAAATAAGGAGATCTCGGAGAGAAATAAGGAGATTTACAACGCTGCCCTGTATCATATAAATCATATTTGATTTTTGACGTATACTTCTGATATGGTGCAATAGATTGTTATAATTATTTTTTGTTTCATGAATTAGGTGGTTGCAAGGTTTAATGAGATTGTTACAAGGCCTCTATTGGAAGGTGCTTTGGATACATTTAACAAGTATTCAGTGAATGAAGAAGATATTGATGTATGTATGATTTTATAAATATACAGAAGAAGAAAAATCGTGCTTTATTTTACTTTGATTAACAATTTGGTGTTTGAACTTATTAGGTTGTGTGGGTTCCTGGAAGTTTTGAGATCGGTTTGGTTGCTGAACGGCTTGGAAAATCAGGGAAATACCATGCGATTTTGTGCATAGGAGCTGTGGTGAAATATTCATTCCCTTTTCTTTTGTGATTGTTTTAGTAACATTACCTTACATATGTAATATGCATTTTTGTAACGAAAAAGGTTAAATTTAAAGTAAATTCTGAATACATATAACTATTATGTTTTTCTAGGTAAGGGGTGATACCACTCACTATGATGCTGTTGCAAATTCTGCTGCTTCTGGAGTCCTTTCAGCTGGTCTTAATTCAGGTTGGATTTACTTTTTAATTTAACATGTTTTATATAACTATCAAATACTAATTAAGCTTAGAAATATCGATACATAAGAACAAGTGAAAGTGAGATGAGATAAAAAAATTTAGCAGAAGAGATGAATTATTAGTACAAATAAAAAAATGAAGTATTACTCCGTATTTGAATGAAGTTGTGGACAAGTTCTGGGCTTTCGTAAACACAAAGTGAGTATATTAATATTTAAATTAAATAATTATATAATTATAAGTATATTAATAATTAAATTAAATAATTATATAATTATATTAGTAATATGTTCTTACAAGTAGTTCTATACAAGGCAATGCCACAGGTTATCGAGCTTAAAATTAGAAATTAGGCGACGTGTTTTTATTTCTTACTTTATCACATCATAACAACGTTGGTGGCAAGAAAGTTGTGGCTTTTCACAAAGTTTCTTGTGATTTCTTGTGTTTCCAGACTTATAATAATGAACAGTTGGATGTTAAAGTGAGCCGTACTGATTTCTTGGGTTATAATGTTTTAGGAACTCCCACTAAAATTGCATGAATTTAGTCAGAAATAAGCATATTGTCAAGTTTGGTGTTATGATTTTCTTACATACTTTAAGTCTCTAAGGACATATATTTGACATTTGTCCACTAGATGACTATATCAAGCAAGTTTTGTACTTTTGTACTTGATCTGTGTTGTGTGATCCATTTGTCAACAAGTGTATCCGGTGACATATGGTGAGACACCAACAGGGCCCTAAAACAAGGTGATGGACATATTTAGCAACAACATTATGCCGTGTTGTTAGTCCAGTGTACGTACCTATTCAAACGGCAGAACATAACACTTGCTCTGTAATAGGAGCTTCTAAAAAGATAGGTCGACCTTGTAAAGTCACACCCAAAAGTAGTTAATAGTGATGCCTGATACGGATGCATCTATAGGTTGAAATCACAACCAGTTGAACTGACTAGCATATATGTGAGGACCATACGTACATACATAACAGTATCATCAATAGATACATGAATAGTGTGAAAATCAGACATAATCATGTAAACAAGGGTGTTATGTGTACCATAATGACATAAAGCCAAACTCAAGGGAAGACAACGCTTTTATTTCAGTAATATACATGTATTATTGTTAAATTATTCAATTACAATGTGACAGGTGTTCCCTGTATTTTTGGAGTCTTGACAACTGAAGACATGGATCAGGTATCTATGACTGTCTACCTGTTTATCACACTTTAATTGTGTTCTGAATTCTTGTCATATATTGAAACCAAAGAAGAATGTGCTTGTGTCCAAGTAGAACTAGTAAACATGTCAAGTTTATCTTAGCTCTATTCTTTATTGGGAAAACAAACACATTTGACATCTATCTCACTTCAAAACCTCAAACTTTCATAATATTACCCAAGTGAATTGTAACTTGTGAGCTGTAAAAATAAGTGATTGAACATTTGTTGTTACATTTGTATAGGCTTTGAATCGTGCTGGCGGTAAGGCAGGTAACAAGGGATCTGAAGCAGCTTTGACCGCCGTAAGTTATTTTTTTTAATTTTTTTTTCCTATGGTGTACTTTATGGTTTTTAGATTTATTTTTTTTTATGGTCTGAATGTTCATGCTTGGTCCATCTTCCATTTGTGTTTGTGCTTACCTTTCTGTTTCTATTATAATTCTTTCTAGTTGTTTCTGACCTCTCCTGTCACAACGGGGAAATGGAAAAGAAAAAAGAGAAATTAAAAGAAAATTATAATAAACGATAACAAGGAACAAAAACTGTGGGTCACCAAATTAAATTGAGTAAAGTAGTTTAGAAAATATGCTAATATGTAGTGCGTTTGTAGTTATTGACCAATCATGGTTTTTAAGTTACAACTCTCCATCATAGGGCTATCAACTATCAACCCACATCTTAGAGTTGTAACATATGGTACCCAAGATAATGGTGTAACGACCCGACAAAATCGTCATTGACGGCGCCGTTAACTTAGGTCCCGTTACGTGGTCGTAGTCCCTATATGAGACACGTTTGACCAAAATTATGTCGCATTCATTTGAAACGTACAAAACTTACAAAGTTTAGTTTACAAAACCGTTCGACAACAATTTTAAGTTTGCAAAAGTATAAATTATAAATGAGATAACTTGCGACATAATTAGTTTAAAATCACGGTTGCTATAAATAGCGTAAGTATGTAAACGATATGTTTGAATCCAAAGGTGCTATCACTAGCGTATGTATGTATGTATGCTTGACCCCAAGCAAGAAATCAGAGTGTATGCATGTATGCTTGACTCCAAACAAGTATGAGTGTACGCGGAAGCATGTATCAAATAGCCAAGTATGAACCTGAGAAACATATAGAAAACTGTCAACGAAAAACGTTGGTGAAATCATAGGTGTTTTAGTAAACGTTGTATTTGAACCACAAGATTTAGTATAAGATGATTATCAAAATCATTTGCATTCCAAAGTTGTTGTTTGTATCCCGGGCACCCAATTATCAAACTTAACTGTTTTGCACCCTTTGCGTAGTGTTAGAACATACACTAGACCCGAAAATATATTTCATCCGCTAACGGTAGCGAACCGTCCGAATGAGGCTCGTCAAGCCCATGTGATCACATAATATAAGTTCTCGTTTACACCCTGCAAGTGTAACTAATGATAATTGAATTGAGGCTTTTTGTTCAAACCCGCACGTGGAATGTTCGTTTCCGTACTTGTGTTCAAAGTGTAAAAGTATGTAGTATAAAACCGTATATGTTTCTCATCCCATGATTTAAAAGTATAAAAGTTGTTGAAAGATGGGACTATGATCTCACCTCGAGTGCACGAGTATAAAAGTACTTCACAAAGTAAACGTGTGCATGAAAGTTGCTTAGCCTTGACCTAAACAAGTAAGTTGTATCAATTAACCGGTTACGACACAAGGTCGGGCGAAATGTGTTCAATTAGTCCTATGGCTCATTACGACTCGATTATATAGCATGTGAATCACGTTGTCAAGTTTCATGCAAGAATCAAGTATAAAATAAGATTAGAACGATTGTACAAGTGTTTTGTTAAGTTTGACTAAAAGTCAAACTTGGTCAAAGTCAACGAAAAAGTCAACGGGGTCGGGTCGGGTCCCGAACTATTTTTCTGAGGTTTTTATTCATATATAAGCATGTTAGAACAAGTTACATGTGAATCAGAGGTGCGTAGCATAGCAAACATTTTTCGAAATTTGACAAAGTAGGTCAGAACCCAAACACGGCTATTGCCGCGCCGCGGCCAGAGGTGTCGCGCCGCGACATTAGGCGTGGCCTGGCACCTGGTCAGTTTCAAAAGTTCAAGTCTTGATCCAAAATTCAATTTAGCACAAAACACAAACCGTAAACACTTAGAATACGCATCTTATATCATTGGAAAGCTCTTTTGACAAGGAATACAATTAACTACCTTTCACAAGCAAAAACATCAATTACAATAACCGAAAACTCGTCAATTGATCAAGAAAGGTTTATTTTCAAAGTTTCAAGTTCGTAAAACGTATTTTATGATTCGGGAATTCAATTTACACATACGATATGCCGTTTCGAAGGTAATTAAGCATACAATGCATCTAAACACTTACTAACAACATTAACAAGCATTCAACGCATCAAAAGTTCATTTCAAAGTCTATCAAACCCTAACCAAAATTCACAAAAATCAATAATCATGTGTTTGAAGTTTTCTTAATCAACCTACACATCAAAACGAAGCTAGTGATACTAGTAACACAATTAAAACATGAACTTTAACAATCAAACAACATTTAATCTTCCAAAATGCAAGATTAAGCAAACCCATTTCAAATGTTCAAACTAGTTACTTAAAACAACAATTCGAGCAAACAAAATATATATTCATGTTACACACGAGCCATAGACACTAACTAACACCATTTCAAGTATAAAAACACGAATTTAGAGAAAATCTAGAGTTTTAGAAATGTTACCCAAACTTGATGAAATTGGTACCAAAATGTAGAGGATGAAGAGAGGATCACGAATATGTAATTTGTTTTGTTGCAAGCCTCCTAGATCGAATTTAGATGATGATTTTGTGTTTGAGGTTTTGAGAGAATAAAAATGGAAGTAATGAAATGGGGAGGTTGAAATGAATGGAGGAGGGTGAAGGTTGACTAGTTGACCTAGTCATCTCTTTGCCCTCTTGGCAAGTTTAGTCCCTCAAGTTTCAAAGCGGGTGCGGGAATTAACCGAACGAATATTTTAAAAACGCTCGAGTAAACGAGTGATGTTATACTTAAATAACGGAAATATTATGAATGCTAGTCAACGGAAATTAGGAATTTAAATAACGAAAGATATTATAAAAAAAAAAAGACGGTGTTAAAATAAATTTAACGGAAAAACGCGGGATGTTACATTACCTACACCTTAAAAGAAATTTCGTCCCGAAATTTAGTTGGAAGTAGTAGTTGTTTCTTCTTCGAAATGTTGTGTTGCCGATTCTACGAATAAGTGAAGGTACTTCCTTGAGTATTTCAACGAACCTTGACATTTGGGATTTTACGTTGTTTTAAAGTTTGGTTTCACGATTTATAATTCAACCGGTCCTCCTAGGAAGTGAAGTTTGTCATCGATAGTAAGCTCATCGAAAGGAATAACAAGTTCTTGTTTCGCAAGACACTTCTGTAAGTTGATTCATAGAATGTAGGATGAACGGAGACTCAAACGTGTCGGAAAATCTAAACGGCTAGTAACGGGTTCAAAACGCCCCCGGATTCTAAAAGGTTTTGTGTATCGCAGATTTAGCTTTCTATGTTTCCCGAAACGGATTGCACCTTCTCAAGGTGCGACTTTTAACGTTACGCGGTTGCCCACTTGGAATTTGAAATGTTTACGTCTAACATCGGTGTAGTTCTTTTGGCGACTACGATCCGCCTTGAGCCTTTCTTGGAATTGAAAAATTTTCGGGTTGTTTCATGAATGATTTCGGGTCCGGTGGTTCGCTTGTCACCTACTTCGGTTCAACAATTTAAGAAAACGACAATTACGGCTATACGGGTCCTCGAAAGTGTGACGTTAAGACTTGAATGATAACCATCGTTGTAAGAGAATTTGGTTAAAGGCAAAAACTTTTCTAAAGTAAATTTGAAGTTGATAACACAACTCGTATTATGGTTTCCAAGGTTTGAATCGTATGTTTGTTTGGTCCGTCGGTTTGTGATTGGTGTGTTGTACTCATGTCTAAACGTGGTCCCGAGGCTTTTTGTAAGGCACTCCGAAATTTAGAAGTGAAACGAGGATCTCGATCCGAAACGATGTATATTTCATTAAGGTATGTTTGAAAAAAGTTCGTTAGGACTTGAAAATGTTTGTTGGAACAAGTTTCTGTTTCTCAAGAATTTCGCGCCGCGGAAGATTTATCGGTTTCCGAAAATGTTCGATAGGACTATTCACCCTCGAGGCGAATACTAGTGTAGTGTGAAGAGTCTCTCTCTCCATTGAGAATTTAGATAAAATATTTCCTTAAACGGAAGTACGAGTGTAAGGCGAGAGAAGTTTTCGCCTCGATGTGAGCATACCAAGCATTTTGTAGTTCGTCTATAAAAACTATAAGAAAACGAGATAGTATACACGTGTAACATACGTCTGATGTTGAAAGAATTTGCCATTCATTTGGAAGCATAAATATGGTTCGACAATAATCGACGATGTGTCCCGGGTATGGTTGTTATCAGTATTCTCGGAGTTGTCGGATGTTCAAACAAGAAAAATAAAGTCATGTACATGGCACATGGTGGTGATTAGGTTGATCGAGTCCAACCACCATCATGTGTCATTAGAACTTTGGTATGACTTACCGTAATATAACCACGTTGATCGAGTGTCGTTATATTACGCTAACTCATACCTCCATTCCCACATCACTCTATAGATTCAAGTTCGTGTAATCGTGAAGTTTAAAATAAACAAAGTGTAACGACGTCTCTAACGTGACTCGTATTGAATCGAAAGAATTAGTGCAACTATAAAGCAGCGTTCCCCGAGGGAAGTGTATAAATGATTGTTCACGTCATTGCGGTTCAAGTCAAGCGATAATGCCCTTAGGCACGAAAAGAGTAACGAATCATGATAACAAAAAGTACGCAACCGTAGTGATAATTAGCGATGACGATACTCACCTAGAGTAGTGATGGTAGTAACAAGAAGTGGTAGATAGTAAGGAACACCGGTGTGACACCGGTAGTAAGTTGAAACGGTGGCAAATAACAATCTGGGAGACAGAGTTCCCGAACAAGTGTGACCAATGAAGTCGTTGTCATCCTTACGCGCATGAATCTCGAATTTACGTGTGTTACCAGGAAGTGGCAGAATACGGATTCGTATGATGAAAGTTTGGTACCATTATGGAGTTCACCTAAGAAAGATTCAAGTATATATGCACAAATAGTCAAGTAAGTGCTATCTATAGCAAATGCAAGTCAGGATGAAATGATTAACTATCCGGTTGTAGTCTAGATTCACTAATGCGTCCTAATGACTCTGTCAGACACACTAATGCACATCCTAGTTCCCTACAACCAACGCTCTGATACCATCTGTAGCGACCCGACAAAATCGTCATTGACGGCGCCGTTAACTTAGGTCCCGTTACGTGGTCGTAGTCCCTATATGAGACACGTTTGACCAAAATTATGTCGCATTCATTTGAAACGTACAAAACTTACAAAGTTTAGTTTACAAAACCGTTCGACAACAATTTTAAGTTTGCAAAAGTATAAATTATAAATGAGATAACTTGCGACATAATTAGTTTAAAATCACGGTTGCTATAAATAGCGTAAGTATGTAAACGATATGTTTGAATCCAAAGGTGCTATCACTAGCGTATGTATGTATGTATGCTTGACCCCAAGCAAGAAATCAGAGTGTATGCATGTATGCTTGACTCCAAGCAAGTATGAGTGTACGCGGAAGCATGTATCAAATAGCCAAGTATGAACCTGAGAAACATATAGAAAACTGTCAACGAAAAACGTTGGTGAAATCATAGGTGTTTTAGTAAACGTTGTATTTGAACCACAAGATTTAGTATAAGATGATTATCAAAATCATTTGCATTCCAAAGTTGTTGTTTGTATCCCGGGCACCCAATTATCAAACTTAACTGTTTTGCACCCTTTGCGTAGTGTTAGAACATACACTAGACCCGAAAATATATTTCATCCGCTAACGGTAGCGAACCGTCCGAATGAGGCTCGTCAAGCCCATGTGATCACATAATATAAGTTCTCGTTTACACCCTGCAAGTGTAACTAATGATAATTGAATTGAGGCTTTTTGTTCAAACCCGCACGTGAAATGTTCGTTTCCGTACTTGTGTTCAAAGTGTAAAAGTATGTAGTATAAAACCGTATATGTTTCTCATCCCATGATTTAAAAGTATAAAAGTTGTTGAAAGATGGGACTATGATCTCACCTCGAGTGCACGAGTATAAAAGTACTTCACAAAGTAAACGTGTGCATGAAAGTTGCTTAGCCTTGACCTAAACAAGTAAGTTGTATCAATTAACCGGTTACGACACAAGGTCGGGCGAAATGTGTTCAATTAGTCCTATGGCTCATTACGACTCGATTATATAGCATGTGAATCACGTTGTCAAGTTTCATGCAAGAATCAAGTATAAAATAAGATTAGAACGATTGTACAAGTGTTTTGTTAAGTTTGACTAAAAGTCAAACTTGGTCAAAGTCAACGAAAAAGTCAACGGGGTCGGGTCGGGTCCCGAACTATTTTTCTGAGGTTTTTATTCATATATAAGCATGTTAGAACAAGTTACATGTGAATCAGAGGTGCGTAGCATAGCAAACATTTTTCGAAATTTGACAAAGTAGGTCAGAACCCAAACACGGCTATTGCCGCGCCGCGGCCAGAGGCGTCGCGCCGCGACATTAGGCGTGGCCTGGCACCTGGTCAGTTTCAAAAGTTCAAGTCTTGATCCAAAATTCAATTTAGCACAAAACGCAAACCGTAAACACTTAGAATACACATCTTATATCATTGGAAAGCTCTTTTGACAAGGAATACAATTAACTACCTTTCACAAGCAAAAACATCAATTACAATAACCGAAAACTCGTCAATTGATCAAGAAAGGTTTATTTTCAAAGTTTCAAGTTCGTAAAACGTATTTTATGATTCGGGAATTCAATTTACACATACGATATGCCGTTTCGAAGGTAATTAAGCATACAATGCATCTAAACACTTACTAACAACATTAACAAGCATTCAACGCATCAAAAGTTCATTTCAAAGTCTATCAAACCCTAACCAAAATTCACAAAAATCAATAATCATGTGTTTGAAGTTTTCTTAATCAACCTACGCATCAAAACGAAGCTAGTGATACTAGTAACACAATTAAAACATGAACTTTAACAATCAAACAACATTTAATCTTCCAAAATGCAAGATTAAGCAAACCCATTTCAAATGTTCAAACTAGTTACTTAAAACAACAATTCGAGCAAACAAAATATATATTCATGTTACACACGAGCCATAGACACTAACTAACACCATTTCAAGTATAAAAACACGAATTTAGAGAAAATCTAGAGTTTTAGAAATGTTACCCAAACTTGATGAAATTGGTACCAAAATGTAGAGGATGAAGAGAGGATCACGAATATGTAATTTGTTTTGTTGCAAGCCTCCTAGATCGAATTTAGATGATGATTTTGTGTTTGAGGTTTTGAGAGAATAAAAATGGAAGTAATGAAATGGGGAGGTTGAAAAGAATGGAGGAGGGTGAAGGTTGACTAGTTGACCTAGTCATCTCTTTGCCCTCTTGGCAAGTTTAGTCCCTCAAGTTTCAAAGCGGGTGCGGGAATTAACCGAACGAATATTTTAAAAACGCTCGAGTAAACGAGTGATGTTATACTTAAATAACGGAAATATTATGAATGCTAGTCAACGGAAATTAGGAATTTAAATAACGAAAGATATTATAAAAAAAAAAGACGGTGTTAAAATAAATTTAACGGAAAAACGCGGGATGTTACAAATGGCACTATGTTTTCAGGTCAATTTGGTTTTTTTTTTATTCCTTGCTTTTCATATCCTTCTTAAAAAGAGATGGCAAAATGGGTGGGTTGGGTAACATGTCAAAATGTGTTATGGTCATTCTTATTTATGGTATTAGTTAGGTTGGATTGAATCATGCTTATAATGTGATGCATAGTTGTATGATCGTTAGTGCCGTTGGAAAATATCTTTTTGACTTCGCTTACATACGTCACCTTATAGTTGTGTCAACTGTGTTCACTGAAGCTTCTACCTGAATTGCAGATTGAAATGGCATCTCTATTTGAGCATCATTTGAAGGAGTAAAAATTTGTGCCAACATTATCTTGCAGAATTATGTCCGTCGATGAACTCAAATTGTTCTGAGATAACGTTAGTGAGAAAGATGAGCGTTACTGGGTGTTCCGTTGCAACACAGACGTTCAATCAATGAATATTTTTGTTGACTAAATAACTAAAAGAGTCGGTTAATCCTTTTTATTGAAATAGTTTTTTTTTTCCTTCTTTTTGGGAGTAAATTTGCAGGAACAATCAGTGTTTGTGATTTCGTTGAGTACATTCAATATGTCAACTTAATAATGATGAAACCCAAGTGGAAAAGGTTGAGTATGCATCTTGATTTCAGCAATTAGACATTTTTACAGCCTAATTATATGGATGCATGATCATTATGCTTTTTCATAGATATATGTTAAAAGTTGATTAGTGAGCAAGGTTGCAAAAATTGCTATTTGGGGTTGAATCGGTTGGGAATTTGGAAGGAGTAATTGGCAATTCGGGGATTAACTAGGGATAAATTGAATTGTACCTTTATACATTTAAATATTAAATTTTAAATTATACTATAATTTATGTGTCAAAATAGAAGAAAACAATAAACATTATATATATATATATATATATATATATATATATATATATATATATATATAGGGGCAGGATCAATGGGGAAGCAACCAATCGGGGGGAAGCATTTTTTTTTTTCGTTTTTTGAAAAAACTTTATTCACGAACATTATAGATTGGATGAAAATAAGAACATTTAGAAAAGACACTTCATGATGAATGTTATTATTTTGGCTGAAAAACGATCGACAAAAATAATATTCAAGATAATATTGTTCGTGAAGAATGTTAACGTTTTTTTTTTCTTCATGTTTTGTGAAGTAAAATTTAGCCCGATTTAGAGTTTAGGGTTTAGGGTTTGGTGTTTTGGGTTTATTCCATAAACCCAAAACACCAAACCCTAAACCCTAAACTCTAAACCGTTCGTGTTAAAAAATCAATCTAAATCCTAAATCTAAACCCTAAATCTAAGCCCTAAACCCTAAATTTCTAAACCCTAATATCTAAATCCTATAAACCCTAATATCTAAACCCTAATATCTAAACCCTAATGTCTAAAACCTCAACATACGCTCGAAAAACACTATAATTGTTATATATTACTTCTTCGAGCGTTTTCCCGCCAAAATAAAAACATTTATCACAAAGTGTCTTTATTAAATGTTCATATTTTCATCCAATCTATAATATTCGTGAACAAAGTTTTTTCAAAAAACGAAAAGAAAAAAAATTTGCTTCCCCCCGCTTCCCCCGGATTGGTTACTTCCCTCTTGATCCTACCACTATATATATATATATATATATATATATATATATATATATATATATATATATATATATATATATATATATATATATATATAGTGGTAGGATCAAGAGGAAAGTAACCATTCGGGGGGAAGCGGGGGGAAGCAAAAACTTTTTTTTTTCTCCGTTTTTTGAAAAAACTTTGTTCACGAACATTATAGATGAGATGAAAATATGAACATTTAGTAGAGACACTTTGTAATAAATGTTTTTATTTTGGCGGAAAAACGCTCGAAAAGTAATATATAACAATTATCGTGTTTTTCGAGCGTATTTTGAGGTTTTAGCTATTGGGGTTTAGATATTAGGGTTTAGATATTAGGGTTTATAGGGTTTAGATATTAGGGTTTAGAAATTTAGGGTTTAGATTTTGAGTTAAGATTTAGGATTTAGATTGAGTTTTTAACACGAACGGTTTAGGGTTTAGGGTTTGGTGCTTTGAGTTTATGGAATAAACCCAAAACACTAAACCCTAAACCCTAAATTCTAAATCGGGCTAAATTTTACTTCACAAAACATGAAAAAAAAAAAACGTTCATATTCTTCACGAACAATATTATATTGAATGTTATTTTTGTCGATCGTTTTCCCGCCTAAATAATAACATTCATCACGAAGTGTCTCTTCTAAATGCGTGTGATCTTGATGCCGGAAAAAAAAATTCCCAAAAAAACGAAAAAAAATAAAATAATTTTGCTTTCCCCCGCTTCCCCCGATTGGTTACTTCCCCATTGATCCTGCCCTTATATATATATATATATATATATATATATATATATATATATATATATATATATATATATATATATATATATATATATATATATATATATATATATATATTCTAAATTATAGGTTAATTTCAGATTGTCCAATTTTAACTTTGATCAACTATAATTTACAAATTCCATTTCCATTAATCAACGTTTACTGATTAATTAATTGAAATTTGAAAAATGAGAATGGACTAATCGTGGTTTTTTACAACATGAGTGGTAGTATATACTTTATAAATCAAGAAAAACTTCAATTTTTCTAAGAGTACGAAGATAACTCGATTTGGTTCTGTATATCTTAGTAAAAAATTATACGGCCAACTTAAATAAGAAAAATTTTATTCATTGCGTTATAGGTCGAGAGTTATTATAATTATTTACCTGGAAATTAAAAGGATAATATATAATATACTCGTAATGTACTGTCAAATCAAGTATTTTTATCCTTAAAAAATATATATGATAAGGGTTTTAAGGAATTGGAAAGGATAATGTTATTGCTTGGAACATAGGCTCTTGTAATATCAAATTAAAAGATAATATATTTGTAGTGACAAAAGGATCCACATCTTTAGTTCAAATTGGATGGCTTGTTCCTTGTGTGTGCTTATCCAGTTCTCTCATTCCATGTCCTCTTCCAGATTGTTCGATCCATAGCTAGCTTATTTCTACTCGCTCGTTACGACAACAATATATGTCGACGTACGATTTTTAATGAATAATTCGATAAACACACACTTATATTAGAATTTATGTTAGTGTCTATATTGCATCAATACTACAAATATAGCAATGTAGCGTATATCCCTAAATATGCATTCAGCCTAACATAACTGAGATTTATAAAACCTTTCTCTAAAAGAAAGGAGATTGAAGATCTTAATTATTATGTAAAAAGTTAATAAAAAACTACTTACCCACAAAATTTTTAAAAATAATATATTTAAATACGTATGATTCTTTTACTTACATGCAAATTTTATGTGTGAATATTATGATTAGGAGGTTTTTTATTTGGGAGGTTGATTATATTCAACTCTATTGTAGGCAGCTTATTCGTAACCCATCTGTAATCATTTACCAAACCTTCCCTAATCATCTCAATATTTGATCATGCGACATCTCACATGTAATTCACGCCTCAATCAGTGAACTATCTTGTGATGGTTACATCAAATATTTAAAGGAACAAGCAGGGGTAAGTCGACGTCTCAATTTAATTGTTTCCAAACAAAATCACACGGTTTATTTAAGAAATATATATATTTTTTTTATTTTGTAAACTTAAAGATATAATAATTTAAATAGGTTTGTTTCTAACCTTAAGAAAATATAATATTTCACAAAATTTTTATTTCATATAATTTTTTAAGGAGATCATATTTTTCTTGAGAAATGAGCTCAAATACACTTTTTTCAAAATGTTATTACATTTTACACGTTATCTGAGTAAAAATTGTGTAAGATTGTGTCAATATTTTTCAAAAATAATTGTGTCAATACACTATCTCGAACAAGATGTTGGTAAAAAATAGTGTAAGATGTTCGAACACGTCGAATGCCATCGATATCGACAAAAATGACTCGTACACGTTATCTGAGTTCGAACACAGTCTATTGTGTTCGAATATATTCTTGTTCAAACAACTACATATGTGTGTCCGAACGAGAATATGTTCGAATACAGTAAACTTTTCAAATTAATGATGTTGAATCAAGATTTTCACACACAATTATTTTTTTCAACACATAAATCTAGAAACACACATAATGTCTTAAAGCATAGCATTATTACATGCCAAATTACACAACACACAACGAAGTAGCTCACATCGTTGTACCCTTAATCATCACTCAAATTGGGTATTTGGTTAGGGTTGAAATTGGCGCTTTTTCTTTACCCTTCCTACTTGATTTTGCCCTTGGCTTCCATGTTTGAGTTGATCAGTCATAGCTAGCCAGGAAAACCAATCTACTATGGCCAGGTTCCAAGCAATGACTACAATGTCGCTCAAATGTTTTTTTTTCCATCTCCTTTCAAGCAAATACCTTGTGTCCCCTATGGCCTACCAGCTTGTCTTTTAGTAAGTACTGGTGCATTAGCAGTTTGAAGATTCTCTGGATCCACCCTTTCGGAATTATGGTGTAGTGGGTAATACACTCTTTGTATGCAACCCGACAAGTCTCCGTGGTGACATACCTCTCTACGTCACCAGTAGCGTCTCGTATATTGAAATATCTTGCCACCGCCATTACGTGCCCACAGGGTAGTCCGAACAAATACAATTGTTTGCATGTGCAAGTTCTTGTTTCTAGATTGACAATCTCATTCTTTTTCTCATCCATCACCTCTAAGATAGTTTGTGATGACGGTTTAACCGTCCTAACTCGAGACTTGTTGTTTCTTTTACCCAACTTGTGCTCAGCATATGGTGTGACATGTGTTGTTAAAGCAGCATCAGTGATTCGATGTTCCCAAAACTGTTGTTGTATTGATGCTCTAAAGAACTCTAGTAGCATTGTAACGGGGAAGCTTCCTCACATGAACTGGCAGAGTGTTAATGGACTCTACATTATTGGTTGTTAAGTAAGCATAACGAACACGTACATCATGGTGCTTCGACCATCTATAACCCTATTTCACGCAACGTTCGACGTGAATCTGGAAGACGTGTGGATAAAACTCTAAAATGATGATTAAAACCAGACTTCGTGTAAGCCTTGCACATCTACCAGTAATGACATTCATAATGTTTAACCCATTTAGATACGGTCTTGAGGTTCATGAGCAAGTGGCGTGCATAAAGTGCATGAAACGCTTCTGGAAAAATATATGAAATGTCCGCATCTATTAAAGGAGCCCTGTCAGATACAAATGTTAGATTCTTAGTACAACATTCTGTAAGGATCGAATAGCCCAAACACAATATCCTGCAATACAAGCTCAAGAGTCCATCCTTTTCTAAAACCAATTGGTGATTGAGGGACTTCCCCTTAGACTTATATATATACATTTTTTTTGTCCCATGACCGATGTGAGACTTTGGTTTGCACCCTAACAAACCTCCCCTCAAACCCAAGTCCATCTGGGCCTCCCCTCCAACGATAGTCCGGTCCAACCTTTACCTCCGCAACCTCGGAACTGTCCACCTGATTGGGTCCAGGATCAGGGAGATTTGGGTACAAGGCTTCAGGAGTGACTCATCGTCGACAGGGTGCGCCACATCGCTGCGTACGCTCAGGGGTGCGCCCACTGCACTGTCCACCACATCGGGGCTATAGCCTATCTCTGATACCAGTTGTAAGGATCGAATATCCCAAACACAATGTCCTGCAATAAAAGGCCAAGAGTCCATCCTTTTTTAAAACAAATTGGTGATAGAGGGACTTCCCCTTAGACTTATATACATACATTTGTTTTGTCCCATGACCGATGTGGGGCTTTGGTTTGCACCCTAACACATTCTGAAGAATGTATGGTATCCTTTAGATTCCCCAAAAACCATGTCAAATGATCGGTAGTCTCTCCTGCACCAACGTATGCTAAAAGGCAAGATGTCATTGTTCGCATCCATACCCACATTAATCAAGTTGGTCCCTAAATAACTACCTTTCAAATCGAGCGTACATGGCGAACGAATGAACATATCTACATAACAATGACTTTGTTGTAAATAATATGAACAACATAAAACAAACAATAAATATAAACAATCTAAAACATACATTTGCACCAATCAACCTGTAACTCATAGAATATTTGTCTTCCTCATCGGTGAGAATGTAGGTGATGCTCCCTAGGTTACACAGTTTAAGATTATGCTGATACAAATGTATTATTTAAAAAGATTCTGCATTACTACCCCTCAACAACTCAATTTCATAACGTTTAAATCTTTGCGTTTAGTTGTATGATAGACTTATTTTATAGCGGCCTGCCATATCAAGTCTGATATCATTCGGTCGATAGACACAACCAGCTTATTCAATGAGCTCTTTTAGTATGTTTCACCTTTATAATGGCGTGTTTATTGTTTGGCAGAATTTATGTTTTTGAGAACGTGTGTGCATCATTCATCATTCTTACTTCCCAGTTATGATCGTCGCGAATATACCTGGCCATTATTTCCCATGCACAATTTGGTGAGTGATGTGATGTGATGTGATGCTATGCATAACTTTTACCCTCTAAATTTATATATGATTCAAACATTAACAAATAAGCACACACAACTAACGAGCACTTAGAACCCGATTATTATAGCACTTCAGTGTAAGTATTCTTATCAAGTTCGTCCCAAGGGAGCGGTATAAGTAAAGTATTTGAAACTATCGATTGTCCTAGAGTTTGTTTGATTGGGGGGTTTCGATTGATATTAATTAATAACTAAAACTTGTTCAATTAAACAAACTTAAACTAAACGAGTAAACTAGTAGCAAGAAACAAGTAGCAAAGTATTAAGACTTAAATCAAATTAACTAAGAGCTGTTCACTGATCTAATCCTCTCTATGCTTGGCTTGCCCCATTTTGCCTATTTTGCTATCTCATTAGTTGTTGAACTATTAAATATTTAGAATCACTTCCAAACCTCAAATCAAATGACACTCCGTGAATTCACATAAGCATTGTATCCTAAGATCGAGTTATGCATGATTTGGTCATTAAGATTGAGCTTGGGTTGAAATCACTTAAAACCCCCAACTATCGAAATCACTTAAGATAATCGGCACTACTATGTTGACTAAAGGCCAATTGAAAACCAACCTAGATCAAGAACACAATCACTTGCAATTCCCTAGCTAGTTGTCTAGATCACCAAAGGTGTTGAAGCACACATTAATTCACTTCTCAGATCACTAAGAGAGCTACTCAACATATGTAATCAAAGTCAAGCCTAAAACAAATTCATAGCAATGGATCTTTAGCTAACTCAACAACACATGATCATGTAATTCATTCAAACAACAATATTAAATTGATTTGGGGTAAACACTAGCATTAGAGATTCATAGATAAGCAAACACAAAGGATTTAGCTAATCATGGCTAAGATCAAACTAATAATAAGCAAAGAAACATAAACAATCATCATCTTCAAGTTATTACAAGTAATCAATGCAAAATATATAAAGTAAAGTGAAGATTACAACCCAAAATGTAAAGAAGATGAAGATCTAAGCTAAACAATGATGGATCTTGAACAAACTTCCTTGAATCCTCCCTTAAACACCAATGGATGATGAAATTAGGGTTTTGTATGTGAAATTCGGACCCGAAGCAGATGCTCTCTAAAGATGCATATCAAAAATGACCTAATCTCGTTTCTTTTATAGTGCTGAAAATCTGGGCTGAAACAGCGACAGGAGCGCCACTTCTGGTTTAGGAGCGGCACTTTTGGCTTTAATGAAGAGCAGCGCTTTTGATCAAGAACGGCGCTTTTGGCTCAAACAGGGATGCCGCTTTTGTTGGAGGAGCGACGCTTTTGGCTGGATAAGAGCGGTGCTTTTGCTGTAGGAACGACGCTTTTGCTCACTGATGAAGAATGGAGCTGAAATGTGCATGAGAACGTCACTTTTTCAGTTGGTGCGGTGATTTAGCTCCCCAGGAGTGGCGCTCGAATGAGGAGCGGCGCTTTTGATGCTGATTCTGCACTTTTCATTTCCTTAGCCAATTTTGTCCAAGATTTGGTCAATTTTACACCAAATCAACTCTTTAGCCCTCAATTTACCAATTAGCTCAATAGCACACAAAATAGGCCCCGAGATAGTCAAAAACCGAACAAAGTGAGGAAGATATCGCGAGATAAAATATATATAAATGGAGCGATATCAAACCCCCTACATTTGAATCTTTGCTTGTCCTCAAGCAAACAATCGACAAAACAAGCTTTGGAGATAGAGAATGAATAAGTGAACAATGCCAAAGCACAAAAAGTTTGGGCACAAATTAATACCTCCCATGAATAGGCACTTGATGGCAAGTATGTTCCCCAAAAACTTGTACTTGCTAGGTTCAAGCATAAACTTCTCTTCTTCTCAAAACAAACTAAAACAATCTCTCCACTAGCTCAAGCTCAAAGCAAGCTTCAAATATTCAATTCTCAAATACTAACTGATAAGGCTAAAAAGGAACATATATTTCATAGCATTATCCCCCAAGAAAGACAAGATTTTAGTTGCAATTGTTCCATTTTCAAGTGATATTCGTTTATATTAAATAAGTGCGAAGACAAAAGGAAGATTCGACAAATTGAAGACAAAAAGGTTCAAAAAGCTCAAAAGTACAAGATACAATTAAAAAGGTTCAAATTATTGATGAAGAACGTCTAAAAATGACAAGAGTACAAGTTACAAAACGCAAAGTACACGATATAAAATAGTACGCAAGGACGTTCGAAAATTCGGAACCGGGACATGAGTCAACTCTCAACGCTCGACGCAACGGTGTAAAAATTACGAGTCAACTATGCACAAGAATAAAATATAATATTTAAATAATTCATAATAAGAATAATATTAAATAATAAAAAGTTGTTAATTTAGCATAGTTCAGGGGTCGTAAATGAAAATTCAATTTCATATTTTGCTTATAAAAGGCGATGATTATCGATCAATTTAAAAGCATCCCTTTTTCTATCCTAAAAATCTATTATCAATATCAATATCTAAAAATCTCTATCATAATGTTAATGTAATAAGATATAACAATAATCTTAATTTTAATTTTAAATTATGATAATAATAAGATTTATGATAGAGATCGTTTGAGTGTGTAAGTCGAAATTCTGTCCGTGTAACGCTACGCTATTTTTAATCATTGTAAGTTATGTTCAACCTTTTTATATTAATGTCTCGTAGCTAAGTTATTATTATGCTTATTTAAAACGAAGTAATCATGATGTTGGGCTAATTACTAAAATTGGGTAATTGGGCTTTGTACCATAATTAAGGTTTGGGCAAAAGACCGACACTTGTGGAAATTGGACTATTGACTATTAATAGATGGGGGGTATTGTCTAATTGAGTGACAACTCATTGGAGTCTGTCGAACCTATCTTCAAATTAATTATCCTAATAATTAATAATGATTATGGTTGTCCTATTTAGTGACGTTCATATGGAATCTATTATAATCATTTAATTAATTATTCGGGTTGGGTAATTGATTATTCAAACTGATCAAGTGGGTAAATTAATATTCATATCTAATCAAAACAGGGGTAGATTACATACAGTGATAACTGGTGTAATTGTTGACAGAAGTGATAACTGCGTCACAGTTTAAATCCTTAATTAGTTGGAATATTTGACTTCGGGTATAAGGGTAATTTGACGAGGACACTCGCACTTTATATTTATGACCGATGGACTATTATGGATAAAAACCAGATAGGTATCAAATAAACCATGACAAAGGACAATTAACCCGAGTAACAATTAATTAAAATCAAAACGTCAAACATCATGATTACGGAAGTTTAAATAAGCATAATCCTTTTATTTCATATTCTATCGCAATTTTATTTATTGTTATTTTATTTATCGTCATTTATTTATTTTACGCACTTTAATTATTGTCATTTATCTTTACGCTTAAAAATATAAAATCGACAAACCGGTCATTAAACGGTAAAAACCCCCCTTTTATAATAATATTACTACTTATATATATATATATATATATATATATATATATATTTATATAAATATAGTTTTATAAAAATATAGTACGTAATCACTAGCTCCCTGTGGAACGAACCGGACTTACTAAAAACTACACTACTCTACGATTAGGTACACTGCCTATAGTGTTGTAGCAAGGTTTAGGTATATCCCATCCGTAAATTAATAAAACTTGTGTCATATTTTGTAGTATTTCCTAGTAAAAATAATACTATTTCGTACCCTCACGCTACATCATCAAGTTTTTGGCGCCGCTGCCGGGGAGCGCTAAAACGCTATATTTTTAAATATAATAATATTGAAATAGAATATAATAATATAATAATATTGAAATAGAATATAATAATATAATAATATTTTAGAATCAAAATTTGATACGTAAAGTTTTAAAAAGTCGTATTTATTAAATACTTCAGGGGTATATTATGTAACTTATAATTAATAATTTCTATAATGTCTCTTTCATGTGAATAGTAAATTAATTAATTTATTTTCATTTACTATTCATGAATAGTAAATGAATTAAAAAAAAAGTTTTGAAAAAAAAAAATTATAATTATAAAAAAATTATTAATTTGTAAAAAAAAAAATCGTTTTTTTAAAAAAAAATTGTAAAAAAAAAAAAACGTTTTTTTTTTAGAAAAAAAATTCATTATTAAAAAAAAAAAAATTGTAAAAAAAAAAAAAAAAAAATTTTAAAAAAAAAAAAAAATTGTAAAAAAAAAAATTTTTAAAAAAAAAAATTTTAAAAAAAAAAAATTTTAAAAAAAAAAATTTTTAAAAAAAATAATAAATAATATTTTTTTTTTTTTAGTTTTATTACCTTTAGATTTTTAGACTATAGTTACAACTTTTAGTATTAAGTTTAGTTTTGCCATAGTTATTTTTACTTCTAGAATTTTTAGGCTTTGCCGTAAAATCCCTTAAGTGCTTATTCCTTAGACTAAGTTTTAGGTGCTTTAGAATTTTACGACGCCGTATTTCGCACTACTTTCTTATTTTTATTTTTCGACGCCTATTTTTCGACCTTTTATTTTTCAACATTTTTCGACGCGCAATCTATTTCTTCCTTATTTCTCGATACTCTAGTTTTTAGGACTTAGAATTTTCTATACTTCTTATCTAAATCTTAAAACGGAAAGAGAAATTATTTAAGCGGTTAAGTTAATAGACGTTGACATTTTTCTGGTTCGTAGTAATAGTTGGATTTGTACGTGGACCGGGTTGTTGGAGCCAAACAGTCCTCAATTATATTGAGACCAAACGAATCCTGCCCCTCTGCTGCATCTTTTGACTATTCGAAACGTGGGCAAAAATCAGAAAAGTCTATTAATTGGATAGCTTATATAAGTTTTTCTTATTATTTTTATAACTAATAGGATATTCTGTGTATGCACCGAGCAAGACGTTCGCCGCCGGTCATACGTTCACCACCTGTAACTCGATCAAGACATTTAGCAAATATCGCCGCCATTGATTTTTCTTTAGAATCGTCATCCAGTCGACCAAGTACTCAAACTCAAATTTCCGATAACCCAGTTTTTGAAACAAACCTCACAATTGAGAATCCGGAGAATACTCAGGGAGAATTCCGAGACCCTGATCCACTAATTATTCCTCCAGAACCACCAATCATCCAAACAGAGATTGTTGAGGAAGAAACCATTAAATTAGAAACCTCTAGTGATTCGGATACAACACTTCCAATCATGGAAAATCTAGAACCTCTAAGTATGGAAGACCGAATGCGAGCTAAACGCACTGGCCAAGGTCATGCAATTACTCAACCAAACGTTAATGCACCAGATTATAAAATCAAAGGACAAATTCTACATATGGTGACTAATCAATGCCAATTCAGTGGTGCGCCGAATGAAGATCCAAACGAACATCTTCGTACGTTTAATAGAATTTGTACACTATTCAAAATCCGAGAAGTGGAAGACGAACAAATCTATCTCATGTTATTTCCCTGGACTTTAAAGGGAGAAGCCAAAGATTGGTTAGAATCGTTACCTGAAGGGGCGATTGACACATGGGATGTTTTAGTTGAGAAATTTCTTAAAAGATTCTTTCCGGCATCTAAAGCCGTGAGACTTCAAGGAGAAATTGTTACGTTCACACAAAAGTCAAATGAAACTCTATATGAGGCTTGGACAAGATTTGGAAAGTTGTTGAGAGGATGTCCTCAACACGGTTTAGACACTTATCAAATAGTACAAATATTCTACCAAGGCGTAGACGTTGCTACACGAAAAGACATCGACATAACCGCTGGTGGATCCATTATGAAGAAAACCGCAACTGAAGCTTACAAAATTATTGATAACACAGCCTCCCACTCGCATGAGTGGCACCAAGAAAAAGATATATTTCGATCATCTAAAGCAGCTAGAGCTGATTCTAGCCATGACTTTGATTCTGTTTCCGCAAAAATAGATGCTTTCGAAAGACGAATGGAAAAGATGAATAAAGATATTCACGCAATACGAATCAGTTGTGAGCAATGCGGTGGACCACACTTATTGAAAGATTGTCACATTGAACCAACGATGGAACAACGAGAGAATGTTTCCTATATGAACCAAAGGCCGGGAAATAATTATCAAAATAATTATCAACCGCCAAGGCTAAACTTAAATCGAAATCAAAACATTCTTTACAATCCAAAAGGACCCGAAAATAACTGGTATAACCAACAAGGTCCGAATAACCAACCGACTCAAAACAACACTTTCAATCAACAAAGACCTAGCTTGTATAAACCACCACAACAACCCGAAGAGAAAAAGCCAAATCTAGAAGAAATGATGGCAAAGCTGATTGAATCTCAAACACAATTCATTACATCTCAAACCCAAACGAACGAGAGGTTTGATCAGTCATTAAGAACTCAACAAGCTTCCATTTTGAATCTTGAAAAACACGTAGGTACTCTTGCTAGCATGATGAGTGAGAGGGAACAAGGAAAGCTACCGAGTAATACTGAAGTAAATCCTCGGAATGAGAATGTTAATATGGTTTCAACGAATTCTGAAAAACCAGCACCAGAAGATGGGAAGGTTTTAGATGAGAGTAACAATGAAGAAGTTACACCACCACCACCCGAGTATGTAAAGCCAGTGGTGGCACCATACAAACCACCCATCCCGTTTCCAAGAAAAGGAGTTGAGTATGAGCAAGTGATAGGTAATAAAGATTGTGATACCTCTGGAAAGAAGAAGAAGAAAAAGAATAAGAAAGTGCAAGAAACAAAAGCCGTAAATATAAACCCGGTGAAGACAGTTCCACCAAAACCTCCACCTAGGGTAGGTGATCCGGGTGAATTTATTGTTCCTTGTCTACTTAGTGATTGTGTCATGTATGATGCACTAGCAGATTTAGGTGCAAGTGTAAGTGTTATGCCTCTTTCCTTATATAAGTGATTAGGTGTAGGTAAGTTAAGTCCAACGGATATGAGTGTTCGACTCTTTGATCAAACCATTAAGCACCCAGTTGGAATTGCTGACAACCTACCCGTTCAAGTAGGCAATTTAACCTTTCTAGTCGAATTTATTGTCATTGACATAGAAGAGGACCCAAACATTCCTCTAATTTTAGGTCGGCCATTCTTAGCGTCCACCAAGGCGTTATTTGATGTAGGAAATGGAAGAATGACACTTAAAAGTGGTGACAAATCGATCACCTTTATGATTCGAAAGTCTAAATCTCCACCAGCCAAAACCGTTGAACCAGTAAAAACAATTGGTAAGAACCATGTGGTTTTACCAACTCCAACGGTAATACTTAGCAATAATGAAACGCCTAAGTGTGGGGAAAATGAAGTAACACCTAATGATGACATGATAACAAAGAACCCCGTTGTTGATATGAAATTAAATGATCCCGTTATTAATAGTTCAATGAAGAAACTTATTAAACGGATTCGCGATGCTAGAACCAAGGGGAACTTTAAGTTATGTAACCGGTTAGTATCCAATCTATCACCTAAAGAAAAGGAGAAACTAGTTGAAATTGTGGATATTACACAGGAATCCGACCAATGGCTTAAAGAAAAAGTCACGGATATGCAAGTTGATTATGGACCAAGAGAAATTAACGATGAAGTTAATCACAATTTTGACACCACGACTACCTAAGTGTGGGGAGATTCAAATGTTCTAAAAAAAATGCTATCTAGAGTTAGTTGTTCTGTTCTCGTGTAGTTCCGAGAATGGAACCCGATTGGTCTTTTCCGCTAGCAGACACTAAAGAACTAGTTTTCTCCCTCCATTCTGAATTTTTATTTTGTAGGTTTTTTTTTTATGAAATTAATATGCATTTTAATTTAAGTTTTTAAAAACAAAATTTACTTTAATTCATTAAGTTTAAAAAATGATTTCTAAAATTCATCGTGAGTTGAAGACTAGGTCGTTGAACCGAAATTGCTTTACCCGAGGGCGGGGCGACAAATTTTGTTATCATTATTTTTAATTTTATTGATCTAAAGGATGCCAAAAATATTATATATTATAAATTTTTGAACGTGGGGTTATGTACCAAACTTCAAAAATATGTATATATATGTTTGTATTTTATGTTATGTACACAACAGGGTAAAACAGCGCACTTTCAAAGACTGTCATGAAGTTCAGCAAAAGCTACTGATTTTGACAAGACGCAAAAAATCAAATGTGAAATAACAATATGTTTGCAAACTCGGTATTTTTAATCACTTTTCTACGCTAATCACCCTCATGAATTTAAATTATAGTCTGATTTCATGCAAATGAGGGCATTGCATGATCTTAAGTGTGGGGAAGGGTTATAAATTCTCTCAGGTTTATACTTGGTTTATTTGCCAAATTTTGTGAAAATTTGAAAAATTTTCAACTAAATGAACTCAAAATCATGTTTATACATATTTATGAACGGTGAAAACTAGGTGATAATACCGAAATTATTGTTACCTCGAGGACATAAATTGAGAAACAACCCAAAACGCTTGAATTCATTTAAAATGGGATAGAAGAGAATAAAAAGGCAAAGAAAAGAATAAATAAAAGCTAAGTGTGGGGAGAATGTACCAAGTTATTCAATTAAAAACTATCTATCACATTTTTGTATAAGAATTATTGCAGGTACTTTTGCTTTGGACGATACTAATCAGTTTTACCCAGTTTACTGTAATATATTTTAAAGAAAGATGGATCTACACGATGAATCAATTCCATCATTAAAAGGAAGTAAAGTCTTCCGAAAAAGACACGCGCTTCTTGATTTAGGTCAAGAAGTTGTCGTCCAGACCAGCTGTAGGTTGACGAAAAATCTAGAAAAGTCATCTCTAAAATCAGCAGGAAATCCACGGACCTCAGCATCAAACAGGGTCGCCATGTGGTCAGATTTATCCTAACCATGAGAAGGATTTATCTCGCACAATGGGGGGGCACCGTGCAAATTAGCTTGATAATACTAATAAATCAAATCCCCAGAAAGGATAATCTCCTTAAAGATTAAAAATCAGCTTTTAAGTCTGATATTACTCAATCCTTGAGATTGACCTTAAAGATTGAGAATTCAAACTCATGGAATTCGATGATATCTAAACTCGAGCTTGAACGAGAAAATATTTTGATCAAAAATACAAACCGATTTGTTTTCTGAAACCCATTTTCAATGCGTTCATTACCATTGAACGTAAAATCCTAGGAATTCACCTGGAATTCATTAGGTCACCTGAACCAAATCGGGTGTCAACCGTAAGAACGGTGGTTGCATAGCATGGTCGGAGACAGGACCTTGTGCCAGACCGAAAAATCATAGGATGATCTTTACTATTGCTCCTACCAAGGATAGTACTAGCATCCGACACGTTAAAAGACCATAACCAAAAGCATGTCATTAGACATTGCCTTAACAGTTTCTTGTTCATCGCTTTCCTTTACAACCGGACGGTAGTTTGCCGAAAGGTAATATACGGAACAAGTAAACTGGATGTGTGCTTTCCGATACCGGGATAGCAGTGGATTACACGAACCTAAAAGTTTTAGCCAAAATATTGATCCACAAATATATTTTGCAACACCAATGATGGATCAAATCAGAAAACTTGTCTAGGGTAAAATCTAGCTTGAATTTTCAAAAGATCAAATGTTTTCATAAAGATCAAATTTCCTTAAGGATCTAAATTTTTATAGTCATGTGGGACTGTAAACCGCCTTTCAAATGTGCACTTTGCTTTGGAAACTGAAAGTAAATCGGCTATTTGATTGCAAGTGTCGTTGACCTAAACCCGAGGCAACTGTGGATGACACACCCACCTTTATCCATGGTTCTATTGTTACTATCATTGTTTATACCGCCATATCAAAATCACTGATGTACAAAGTGTAAAGAATAAAGAAGTGATTCGTGTGATGTATTATATTATTTCAAGACTGTATTGCTTGAGGACAAGCAACGCTCAAGTGTGGGGATACTGATAAGGCTAAAAAGGAACATATATTTCATAGCATTATCCCCCAAGAAAGACAAGATTTTAGTTGCAATTGTTCCATTTTCAAGTGATATTCGTTTATATTAAATAAGTGCGAAGACAAAAGGAAGATTCGACAAATTGAAGACAAAAAGGTCCAAAAAGCTCAAAAGTACAAGATACAATTAAAAAGGTTCAAATTATTGATGAAGAACGTCTAAAAATGACAAGAGTACAAGTTACAAAACGCAAAGTACACGATATAAAATAGTACGCAAGGACGTTCGAAAATCCGGAACCGGGACATGAGTCAACTCTCAACGCTCGACGCAACGGTGTAAAAATTACGAGTCAACTATGCACAAGAATAAAATATAATATTTAAATAATTCATAATAAGAATAATATTAAATAATAAAAAGTTGTTAATTTAGCATAGTTCAGGGGTCGTAAATGAAAATTCAATTTCATATTTTGCCTATAAAAGGCGATGATTATCGATCAATTTAAAAGCATCCCTTTTTCTATCCTAAAAATCTATTATCAATATCAATATCTAAAAATCTCTATCATAATGTTAATGTAATAAGATATAACAATAATCTTAATTTTAATTTTAAATTATGATAATAATAAGATTTATGATAGAGATCGTTTGAGTGTGTAAGTCGAAATTCTGTCCGTGTAACGCTACGCTATTTTTAATCATTGTAAGTTATGTTCAACCTTTTTATATTAATGTCTCGTAGCTAAGTTATTATTATGCTTATTTAAAACGAAGTAATCATGATGTTGGGCTAATTACTAAAATTGGGTAATTGGGCTTTGTACCATAATTAAGGTTTGGGCAAAAGACCGACACTTGTGGAAATTGGACTATTGACTATTAATAGATGGGGGGTATTGTCTAATTGAGTGACAACTCATTGGAGTCTGTCGAACCTATCTTCAAATTAATTATCCTAATAATTAATAATGATTATGGTTGTCCTATTTAGTGACGTTCATATGGAATCTATTATAATCATTTAATTAATTATCCGGGTTGGGTAATTGATTATTCAAACTGATCAAGTGGGTAAATTAATATTCATATCTAATCAAAACAGGGGTAGATTACATACAGTGATAACTGGTGTAATTGTTGACAGAAGTGATAACTGCGTCACAGTTTAAATCCTTAATTAGTTGGAATATTTGACTTCGGGTATAAGGGTAATTTGACGAGGACACTCGCACTTTATATTTATGACCGATGGACTATTATGGATAAAAACCAGATAGGTATCAAATAAACCATGACAAAGGACAATTAACCCGAGTAACAATTAATTAAAATCAAAACGTCAAACATCATGATTACGGAAGTTTAAATAAGCATAATCCTTTTATTTCATATTCTATCGCAATTTTATTTATTGTTATTTTATTTATCGTCATTTATTTATTTTACGCACTTTAATTATTGTCATTTATCTTTACGCTTAAAAATATAAAATCGACAAACCGGTCATTAAACGGTAAAAACCCCCCTTTTATAATAATATTACTACTTATATATATATATATATATATTTATATAAGTATAGTTTTATAAAAATATAGTACGTAATCACTAGCTCCCTGTGGAACGAACCGGACTTACTAAAAACTACACTACTCTACGATTAGGTACACTGCCTATAGTGTTGTAGCAAGGTTTAGGTATATCCCATCCGTAAATTAATAAAACTTGTGTCATATTTTGTAGTATTTCCTAGTAAAAATAATACTATTTCGTACCCTCACGCTACATCATCACTAACATAAATATAATTCAAGCCTAAGTCTACCCGAACCAATCATGCCCCCGGTCAAAGTCAACTTCATCTACGAGAAGGTCATCAAACACCAATCAATAAGTATCAAATCTTTACAAACTCGAAACTAGACCTCCTTGACCTTGACCAAATATGTAGGATTCACGGGATAGCCATAAACTCATCAAACTAATCAACCATGACAAATATAAGCCTACTTCAAACAAACTCAAAGTGTACTCAAAAGATGTAAAATGCACCCAAAATGAATAAGGGCCATGAAAATCGTACACATCATCACCAATCATGAGATACATCGTGCAAAGAATACGCTTCTAAAAAGAATGCTCACCTCATCAACTTGCAATGGCTATCCCTCTTCCACCTCCATGCCCCCAAAACACCTATTTTCGTCAATTCCAAGAATGGTCGTCAATTCCAAATAATGATCGTCAATTCCAAATATAGGGTTAAGGTGGGTGTGCCAAAGGTAAGGGACTGGGTAGCCCACCTTTATTGGTCACCCCGGGCTCAGGATGACCGACACTCATCAAGCTTTCTATCACAACTCTATGGTTTCTCTCATAGTAGGGCGAAAGCATTAATGGAGGTTCGTGAAATTAGGGCCCCATGTGGCTAAATAAGAGAGTCCGTCAGTTCCAAATTTTGAAGCACTAGGAAGACTTTAACTTCCTTTAAAAAGACTCAAGATTGACTTTAGAGACTTTACTCCCAAGCTTGGAACACACATAACTCAGAAGACTTTACTTCTAAGTTTAGAAGACTTGACTTCCAAAATGGGACAATGGGAGGACTTGACTCTCCCGGGAGTGTCAATGCTCGAAACTTTTATTCACTCATCTACTTCATACATAACAAGCTTTTATGCTTATGTTGAGAAAAGGTAGGAAGTAGGTACTACCTTTCCATAATTGATCGAACAAGGGTGTCATAGCTTTTGGCTATGGGTTGTGTTGTCTAGCAACACTAGCACGAAGCCATTGCTCTTCATCAAGAAGATAGCACACGTTGAAGCTCGGTGGCTCCTCTTCCCACGGTATGATACATCGGTTGAAACATCGTGAAATGATGAGACAACTAATGTCAATATGAAATGGTGTGGATCAGGAAGTCTCCCACACCAAGTAAGACGAAATTCGGGAGACTTGACTCCCTACAATGGATGGACTCGATTCATCTGGAAGTGTTAAAGCATAAAGCTTTAAACACTTGGTTTTGGTGCACGTGCATGAAAGACTTTAACTTTCAAGAACAAGTTTGATTTTCCTCAAAATTTTTATCATTTAAGCTCAAAATCATATGAAAAGTGAAAGACTTTACTTTCACTTGGTGAAGTTTAAAAAATGAAACAAAAGGAAGACTTTACTTCCTTAAGTTTGAGAAACAAGGAAAAGACTTTACTTTTCCCAAAAATTTTGAAAATTATACAAGTTTTAACCATTTTAATGTTTATGATATGAATTAGTGTAATGGTTAAAAACTTGTTCCAAAATTTTTTCGACAATGCAAGCTTGAAACTTTGTAGTATGTGTGATACGTTTACCCGAAAAAGTTTAAAACGGACCGAAATTTTAACTCCCCCCCTACATTTAGCATATGCAATGCCCTCATTACATTAAAGCGATAAAATGAGTGAAAATGAGGGACATTTTAAAATAGAAAAGTATAGAGAAAATGAAGTAAAAACTGGGCAAGATCAAATGATCTTTGTTGTTACCATTCGAGAAACATATAGTCACCAAGGTCGCTTGCATGTCGTTGTACCACTTGATGAGCCAAAAGAAGGAGCCAAGTGCATATGGCATTCCTTACAATTGAAGTATGCTCACAAGGTACAAAATGTGTGGGGCTATACTCGGGGGAGTATGCGCACCCATAATAAAGTCATAACGCTCTAAAGATATCAATAAAGCCATACAAACATCCATCGACAATGAGATATTCAACCAAACTACTCAATTGACAAGATCACAAACAAAATATAATCTCCATGCTTCCACAAAATAAGCATAATATAACAATGATTAACATCACGCATGCATAATTCAACGAATCAATCAACATCAAACAACAAAATCAACAATAAACATCACAAACCTACATGCCCAAGTTCAAATTCTAATTGTTTCATCCGAGAATCACATGCCCTCCGGATTAGAATTTCTACCATCAATAACCACAAACAAACATAAATTAAATTGTTCTCATCACCCCAAACACACATCGATCATCAACCAATTGTTCAAAAACTCCCAAACCATCTGCCCATAGTTATTACATGCCAATAGTTCAAATAAAAGTTTCACAATCCAACGATCATAAATATTAACTAAACCAACAAATAAGAGAGAGCGAGAGCACAACAATAGGAATTACCACCAACTATACCCTCTATAGTACGAGCTCCCGAATTGGTTCGGGTTTGGATAATCATCATAATTGGGTGGCCCGTTCCAATCGTTTTGCTCCTGTTATTGTTGTTGCCTTAAACGTTCAAAGTGCTCAAACTCCTCAGCTCTCCTATATGCTTCGTTGGGATCATAGTCAATTAAAGGTTGGGTTCGAGGGTGCTCAAAGTCATACGGATTGAATGTGGGAGAAAAAGGCCGTGGGGCATTCGGGTCCACGTGGCTTAATTGGTCACAATGGACTTGCCATTGCGAAACCGCACGGAGGCCCGAAAATTTGTAGCGCGCCTCGTACTCCTGGTTGCTTTGGATGATGTTAATTTGACCAAATTAATTTACAAGCCAGGTTTGATCATACCCGCTAGGCATACTACTTCCCGCCCCGGTCGCTCCACTACTCGCTCCTATGTTACCCGTTTCAAATTCGCACGTCATTCTCTTTTCTTCTTCTTCCTCATTCTCTTCTTTCACATTAATATTTTCCAAATCATATCATCTCCTCATGTGGTTGTTGTGATTCCTCTTAAGAATTTTACCTCCCTTAAAATCAGCATACCCAAATCTATCCATTTTATTGGCCGTGTACCTCGAGAGGTCAATCCCTGAATAATTCGCAATCCTAGTCACAAACATGCCACCTACCGTACTCTTTTTCCCTTTAGTCCTGGTCTTATCACAAAGATAGTCAGCTATAACATGTGGGACATGGATGTTTTTATTATGAAAGATTCGATCAGTGAGCCAAATGTCCAAGTAGGACATTTTCTCATTGCTATGGTAACGGTAGTTAACCGTATTTGCAATGAATCAGGCTATGATCCTATGGGGGATTGTTCGTAGGGTGTTTGCAACTATTTTTCCTGGGCTAAAAGCCTCGCAGCTCATTTGGTGCCAAGATGCTTGAAAGTTAAACTCCTTAGGGTTTGTAGTGGGGACTTTGCATGTCAAAAGGTAATCCCAAAGAATGGTGGTACTATTCTTAAACTCTCTATATATCCCAAGGGCTTTGATGAATTGGAGTATACTCATGCTTCAGTGTTGCCCGCCCAAGTAAAAAGTCATGTAATCAGGGTCATCAATTTCTTCTACCCTATAGTTGACAACTAGAGTGGAGGTGAACTTAAGAGTTGGGACGATATAGATGGGCTCATTGTATTTCAAAATTGGGACCCAAGGGTTAAGTGATAAGGTCCCATATTTAACCTTGAAAAGACCCTCAACTTCTTCTCTAATACCAGCTTCATCAAGAAGAGACCATTCAATGTACTTCCCCGGGTAGAATTTGTCTTTGAGCCTAAGTTCTAGGCCCACTCTAAAGTTTTCGTTCATTAAAATATGTTGCAGACATGGGTCTGCTGAGAGCCTACGAATATCCTCTAGGATTGTTGGCACTTCTTCTTCTTCGTCATGTACCTCTTGTTCAGCTGCAGGTCTCTTACCCCTACCGTTGATTCCAACACTCTTTTGGCGTTTAGCCCCACTTCCTGAGGAGCCATGTGATCTTGGGGGTTCATTAGTCTACAAAATAAAACAATAATAGACACATTGTGGAGAGGTATATGTTAGCACATAAACAATTAGCTCTCAAACTTCAATCATCATGACCAAGTTTGTAACATCCCGCCTTTTTTCGTTTACCTTCCGTTATACTATTTAAAGTCCGTTATATAATTATAACATCCTCTGTTAATACGCGTTTTAAAATATCTCGTTTAGGTAATTCACGCACTCGATTCAAACTCGAGGGACTAGACTTGCCAAATGACCAAAGATGTTACTAGGTCAAATGGTCAAACCATCATCCCTTCCACTCATTCACCTCCTCACTCTTTTACTACTTCCACTTTATTCTCTTAAATACCAAATCAAAGATTCATCATCTATTCAAGATCTAGCAAGCATCAACTCAAATAAATTACATATTTGGAATCCTTGCATCTTCCTCTTCGAATCCATACCAACTTTATTGCATTTGGATAACTTTCTAAAAACAATAGATTTTGTGTTCATGATATTTTAAACTTATAAAAGTGTTAATTAGTGTCTATGGCTCAAGTCTAACTTGAATACGTGATTTATATGCTCGATCTTGTTGTTTTGAGTAACTAGCATGAACTTGATAAATGGGTGTGTTTGATCTTGTGATTTGTTTGCCTAAATGTTGTTAGATGTTAAAAGTGCATGTATTAAATGTGTTACTAGCATCACTAGCTTCAATTTGGTATGTAGGTTGACTTAGAAAGACTCCATAAACATAATTGCTAAATTTATGATTTTGAGTTAGGGTTTGATAGAAGTAAAATGGACTTTTGATGCATTGAATGCTTTGCAATGTGGTTTGTAAGTGTTTAGTTGTATTGTATGCATAATTACCTACGAAACGGCGTATCATATATGTGCATTTAATTCCCGAATCATAAATGTGCATTTATGAATTTGAAGCATTAATGATGGGCATTAATTGATCATTCAATTTGGAAATTCGATTATTGCAAATAATAATTTTGATTGATAAAATGTATTTAGTTGTGTTCCTCGTCAAATTACCTTTCCAACGATATAAGATACGCGCCTTGAATGTTTACGGTTCGTTAAATGTGTTTGAATGAAATTTGGTTTGGGACTTAGACTTTTGAAACGAGCCAGGCACCAGCTACAGTTGATTGCCGCGACTCGGCCATCCCATGTCGCGGCGCGACATAAGCCATGTTCAGCGGCTGTTCACCATGACACTTTTTCGAAAAATGTTTGCTATGCTACGCACCTCCGATTCACATGACTTGTTCTATCATGCTTATATATGATTAAAAACCTCAGAAAAAAAGTTCGGGACCCTACCCGAACGTGTTGACTTTTTCGTTGACTTTGACTTGACCAAAGTTGACTTTTGTCCAAACTTAACCAATACTTGTTTAAAACATTCTAATCTTCTTGCATACTTGATTCTTGCATGAAACTTGACAACTTGATTCACATGCTTTATAATCGAGTCGTAATGAGCCATAGGACTAATTGAACACTTTAACCAACCGTGTTTACCGATATTGATACGAACCTATTTGTTTAGGTCAAGACTAGCATTCGTTCTTGCACACGTTACTTTGTGAAGTACAATTTACTATTCGTGCAACCAAGGTGAGATCATAGTCCCACCTTTTCAACAAATTTTACTTTTAAACTATGGGATGAGAAACATATATGTATCATACTTTTATGCTTTGAACACAAGTACGAAAACAAACATTCCACAGCGAGTTAGAACAAAATCCTCAATTCAATTATCATTAGTTACACTTGTAGGGTGTAAACGTGAACTTATGTTATGTGATCATATTGGGCTTGACGAGCCCTCATTTGGACGGTTCGCTACCGTTAGCAGATGAAATATATTTTCGAGTATAGTGTATGTTCTAACACTACGTAACAGGGTACAAAACAGTTAAGTCTTGATAATTGGGTGCTCGCAAACATACTTTTAGAATACAAACGATTTGGATAATCAACTATATTAAATCTTGTCGTTCTAAAACAACGTTACTAATACACCTATGATTTCAACAACATTTTTCATTGACAGTTTTCTATGTGTTTTCTCAGGTCCTTGAACGCTAGGTGATACATGCTTCCGCACATTATTTTTGATAATTGCTTGGATGTCGGGTATACATGCATACGTGGAGCGTCTTTTGACTTAACTTAATTTGTGTCACATAGGTTTCAATTGTACTTAAAACGTTGTAACATGTTTGGTCGTCGAACTACTTTGTAAACTTTAAAACATCTTTATAATTGAAATGAATGCGACATACTTTTAGTCAAATGTTGTTTTAAAGACTTATGACCACGTAACGGGACCTAAGTAGACGGCGCCGTCAATGACATTTTTGTCGGGTTGCTACAGATGGTATCAGAGCGTTGGTTGTAGGGATTTAGAGTTCATTGGTGTCAACCCCGAGTGATAGGGTACATTAGTGAGTCTAGACTACAACCGGCATATAGACTTGAAGTAGAAATTACTTGACTACTTGTGCATTTATACTCGAACTCTTCTATTCATATCTAACTCTTATTCCAACTTAATCTCACGTTGTTTAATTTGATTGATACGCCACCTTGACTATATGAAATAATGTCGAATGCACATATGAATTAGGGTAATATAATTGCCGGGATTATATTACGGTGACTCATATGGACGTTCCTACATTATGGCATAAAGAATTTAAGGCGGGTCAAGGAAAATTTTCTCTCTATCCTTATTCCATATCACGGTTAGTATTATTAAGAATACTAATCAACGATATCCTTGTGTTTTGAAGGAACAATGCCTCCTCGTCGGGTTCCACACAATGAAACTCCCGAACAAGCTCTTCAACGCATGATAGCCACCGCCGTAGATGCGGCCATGGCCGGACACTCATCCAACAACAACAACAATAACAACAACCACAACAACAACAACAATGGAGCCAGTAACTTAAACAAGGGATGCTCCTACAAAGCTTTCATGGGGTGCAAACCTCATACTTTCGATGGGACCGGGGGACCAGTTGCTCTCACTCGATGGTTTGAGCAAACGGAAGCCGTTTTTAGCATAAGCGGTTGCTGGGACCAAGACAAGGTCAAATATTCCACCCACACTTTCGCCGGTATCGCTCTCACGTGGTGGAACACGTATATACAATCGGTGGGTACTGATGAAGCCCACGCTCTCTCTTGGCCCAATTTGAAAGAAAAGATGATCATCGAATACTTCCCGCGTGAAGAGACTCGCAAGCTCGAACAAGAGCTAATAACTTTAAAAGCGATCGGAAACGACCTCAAGGCTTACAATCAACGGTTCGCCGAGCTATCCTTAATGTGCCCAAACCTCGTGAACCCCGAGTCACTAAGAGTTGAACTTTACATGGATGGTCTTCCAAAGAGCATCAAACACGGGGTAATGTCATCCAAACCCGCTAATCATCAAGAAGCTTTGAAGATTTCCCGCAAATTGATAGAAACGGTGGACGAAATTGTAGTACCGGCACCAAAAGCCGAGGATAAATCGGGTGGCAACAAAAGGAAATGGGAAGCCACTCAATCAAGTAACTACAACAACAACAACCCCGTCAAGAAACCTTTCACCTCCGACGGCAAGAAAAGTTATGTTGAAAATAAACCTTTTTACAACAAATGCCACAAACATCACTATGGTGAATGTGACAAGCCGTTTTACCACCGGTGCCAAAGAAGTGGTCATTTGGCCCACGATTGTTGAAGTACCGCCCTCGTTGCTCAAAAGGGGCCCAATGCACCAAAATCGGGTGTTTGCTATGAATGTGGCCAACCAGGTCATTATAGGAATGCGTGCCTAAAGAAGAAAGCTAACCCCAATACACGCGGCCGAGCTTTCAACATCAATACCGAGGAAGCCCGAGATGACAATGAACTAGTCACAGGTACGTTTCTTCTCAACAATTCTTATGTATCTTGCTTATTCGATTCGGGTGCTGATAAGAGTTTTGTAACTAAGACTTTGACTCATTCTTTTAGCACTAAACCACTCCCACTAGATACCACTTATACCATTGAAGTGGCCAATGGGAAACTATTGAGTGCCTACAAATTTTATCGGGGATGTACGTTAAACTTAATGGGTAAAGAGTTTAAAATTGACTTGATACTTATAGAACTAGGGAGCTTCGATGTAATAATTGGTATGGATTGGTTAGCCAAAACGAAATCTCACATACTTTGTGATCTTAAAGCGATTCAAATTCCTATCGAGAATGGTGAACCCTTGATTGTCTATGGCGATAAGAGTTGTGGCGATAAGAGTTGTACTGGACTCAACCTCATCTCGTGCCTTAAAGTTGAAAAATACCTTCGTAAAGGTTGTTTCGCGATCCTAGCCCACGTCAAGAAAGTCGAGACCGATGAGAAGCTCATCGACGATGTGCCAATTGTTAGTGAATATTCCGATGTATTTCCCGACGAATTGCCGGGTCTTCCGCCTCATCGACCGGTTGAATTTCAAATCGATCTTATTCCGGGAGCCGCACCCATAGCACGTGCACCGTATAGGCTTGCTCCATCCGAAATGCAAGAATTGCAAAGTCAAATCCAAGAACTACTTGACCGTGGTTTCATCCAACCTAGCCATTCACCATGGGGCGCTTCGATTTTATTCGTTAAGAAGAAAGATGGATCCCTACGAATCTGCATCGATTATCGTGAACTAAACAAATTAACGGTTAAGAACCGATATCCTCTTCCGCGCATCGACGACTTCTTTGATCAACTACAAGGATCACAAGTATATTCAACTCGGGTTATCACCAATTAAGGGTTATCGACGACCTCGTTGACAGTTTTCTATGTGTTTTCTTAGGTCCTTGAACGCTAGGTGATACATGCTTCCGCACATTATTTTTGATACTTGCTTGGATGTCGGGTATACATGCATACGTGGAGTGTCTTTTGACTTAACTTAATTTGTGTTGCATAGGTTTCAGTTGTACTTAAAACATTGTAACATGTTTGGTCGTCGAACTACTTTGTAAACTTTGAAACATCTTTATAATTGAAATGAATGCGACATACTTTTGGTCAAACGTTGTTTTAAAGACTTATGACCACGTAACGGGACCTAAGTAGACGGCGCAGTCAATGACGATTTTGTTGGGTCGCTACAAAGTTGATTCCAAGAATACACAACAAGTTTTATCATGCAACTCATGTAAACATTTAGCATTCATGACTAAAATAAGTGCAATTCATCATTGTAAAGCATGAAATCAAACAAGGTTGAATCTTATGGCATAATCTCAAAGTCATCAAAAGATTGCATAATTTAGCTCATGCAATGAAATGGTAAATCATAAGTAGAATCACAAGCTAAACATGCATTATCATCACTCATTAAGTCTCATTAGGTCAAACATGGTCAACATGAGCCAATTGCAAAAAGTCAACCCTAGTCAAAGTTTAATTCGTGCAAATTTCGGCTAAAACAAAGAGCATTCATAAAATCATGGTAATTCTTCATGTTATAATATAAATATACTGCAAAAAAATACATTATCACTAATCACAAACTCAAAATGGTCAAACCAAGTCAAACCTCAAACTTATAAACCCTAATTTTCAAATTCAAATTATAAAAGCATAAAAGACGGATTCAAAGCAAGATAATCATGGTAACCTAACAATTAAGCATCAACAACATCAATTAACACTCCAATTTGGCTCAAAATCAAAAACCCCCAAATTGGATGAACCCTAGAATTTCAAAGTTGAAATCGATGTAACTAATCATGCAAATCATGTTAATAAACATCAATGTTGAAATGACCCGTCCTAATCCATCTGGATGAAGTCTTCAACAGTTGGTCCCATTGCGAGGTTCTGACCTCTATATGCCATGAACGACTCCATGTAATATGAGCAAATGCACAGCGGAAGATTTTTTTCATACCTGAGAATAAACATGCTTTCAAGTGTCAACCAAAAGGTTGGTGAGTTCATAGGTTTATCATAAAACAATAAAATTCATCATTTTGATAGACCACAATATTTAAATCCTGAATGGTACAAATGGGCCCGAATCCTATACCCACCTGTAATGCACATGCGATATCTTTTAAATACAGTACACCTTTCTTGTGTACGAAATCATTTTTCATAAATCTTAGTAACCGTACACATATCTCGTGCACAAAACTAATACACATAACCTGTGTATAAAAAAATCATTCTCTCGATATATAACATTCACATCAATTGGTGGTAATTATCATGTCCACATAATTCAATGGTGGCAATTATCATGTCCACATAATTCAATGGTGGCAATTATCATGTCCACATAATTCAATGGTGGCAATTATCATGTCCACATAATTCAATGGTAACCCGCAGAACTTCTGTCTGCATAATAATTCATTCGAGGAATGTTTTGCTTGTGTCTATCTCGTCAAACATTTATAAAAAAGCATTTCATGTATTCGCAGTTCAAAATATATTTCAAAGGCATTTAATAAAGCAGTTGTAAAAACAGCGCATGTATTCTCAGTCCCAAAAATGTAAAGAGTAAAAGGGAGCAAATGAAACTCACGCATATAAATATTGTAAAACAGTTAATAAAGCATTTGCATGTATTCTCAGCCCAAAAATGTAATGATGTTAAAAGGGAGCAAATGAAACTCACCATACTGTATTTTGTAGTAAAAATACATATGACGTCATTTAACAAGTGTAGTGTTGACCTCGGATTCACGAACCTATATTATTCATATATTTATTAAAACATATACTTGTAATCGAACAAGTTTAGATATTATTATTAAATGTTATTTCAGTAACTTGTATGTTTCATTGGTAATTATATTAAATATATTTATTTTATATACTTTAGATAAGTAATTAGTATTTATTATGAAAATATGAATGTTATTATGCGATATGATTTAAATACATTCTTATGTAGCTATTTATTTGGTAAAATAATATAAATAATAATAAATAAAAATTTATATCTTTTTATGATAATAATAATAATACTAAAAGTAATTAGATTTAGTAATGATACTGCTATTAATAGTTTTGATAATATTACTAGTAATAAAAGTAATGTTAGTAATAATAATAATTTTAATGAAAAGATAATAATGATAATAATATTGATTATAGTAATAATTTTATTTCTAATATTGGTAATAATAGTAATTACTTAACAACAATCAATAAATAATAATAATAATAATAATAATAATAATAATAATAATAATAATAATAATAATAATAATAATAATAATAATAATAATAAATAAATAAATAAAAATAATGAAATAATAATATTAAGAGTTTTTGTAATAACTACCTCAAAGGAGTAGCCCTTAAACAAAAATGCCCAAGTCCGGGTTTGAAGCCGCGACGTCCCGCTAACCCAAAAACTTCTAACCATCTGAGCTAGTTTGTTTTTCCAATTTAATTCTCTAACCCAAAACTATATAGCTGGTGTTTCTGTTTCACTTCTTCTTCTTACAAAATTAATATCATACTTAATCTCTTCATCATCATTTAAATCCTTCGTGTATTATCAAACTCATGATTTTTTTTTCTCCTCCCATCTATCGTCACCTCATAACATCTCATCTATCGATTTACATCGACACTTCGCTATTAAAAAAATCATAACATCATGAAATCCTAATCACGTCATCGATATTCATATCATTAACTCGTCTAGCGGCCCACCAACAAAAATATCACGATTATATTGAATCAAGTGGTTGGTAATTGGTACAGACAAATGATATTACAACAAACACGTCATTCCAACAACATTCCATCATAATCATGCGTGATTATTTAAAAGAATATATTGAACGTCACTTTTAGTGACCATTCTTGGTCCCTAGCCCACCATTTAATTATTTAACTCCTTGTTTGGGAAATTAAAATAAATCTCGGTTGTAACAATGATCGAATAGCTGTTGTAGTGAATCAAATGAGTTGACAAGGCAAAGAAGGTGGGGTTTGCAGCTCGTAAAAAAAACAGGTTGATCCCAATCAAACCACTTTGTAGAAAACTGAATTTTTATTTTCCTTTATTCAATCAAGTGGGGTTATTTTGTTTTGATAAAAATCGAATGGCAGTGGCAATCAAGGATAAAATGTACGCATGCTCTCTACACTTTATCATCATTCATTTAAAAAATAAAAAATAAAAGAACCGTCCCCCATGGTAGTCTTGGTCAGCCATGAATGTCTACTTTTGGTTCCACAAATAATTGATCAATCACTTTATCATTGTTAAAATGGAGAGTTGAAACAGAAACTGCAGCAGGTTCACGAAAATAATAAGAGAGAAAATAGAGAGAGAGAGAGAGAGAGAGAGAGAGAGAGAGAGAGAGAGAGAGAGAGAGAAGTGAAGGGTTATGGTGATGATGCTTGGCCGTGGTGGTGTTTTGGGTTCACATAGGAAATAGAAGAATAAATACAAAGAGTTGCAGCGATTTTCTTGTTGCTGTGGTGGCCAAGCATGATACAGGGTGGTTTCGTTCGAAGTTTATGATCATATAACTGCAGTTCTCGAAACAAGATGATAGTAATAATGGTGGTTATGGTAGTTATCATGGTGATTTCGGTGTTGGGCAAAATCAGAAACAAGTTGAGGAGTTTGTGATGATTCACGATGATTCAAAGCTAAGAAAACAAAGTGCAGTAGTAGCAACAAGTGTCGAGTGAATTGAGGTTGCACGAGATGATTTGAGTGTGTGATGGTTCATGACTCTAAATGAAAAGAAGAGAATATATTAAATGGGTTGTGGTACTCAGCAGTTAAGCGAATAGTTTATAGTGGTGAGGTAGTATTGGTTGTTAATGGTGGTTCCTCAAAAAAAACAAGAAGAAAAGAGAGATAGAAGATGGTGGATTTGAGTTAGTTATAGAAGAGGTGGTTTCATTGAGTTTCTTTTGATGATTTAAGTATGAAAATAGTTGTATGGGTTCTAATTGACAATGATCGTAAAAGAGTTGAGTGTGTTAATCAATTTTATCAAATAATTCGTTTACTATGAAGTCCCAAAGGTCAACAAAGTAGATACATCAGATACAGAAGAAAAATAAAGAAATAAAAAGGCGTACGATCTTACTAACTGAAATTGTTTCTTGTGATTTTTTGGAATAAACCTGTACTGGTTTTAGACAGAATTCAACATTACCTACAGTATGATAAAGATTGCAAACTGAACCCCTTTCCACATCTGTATTAGCATACGTATAAGGTGTTTATATCTATGTATGTACGGTATATATATTTACATAAATCTGTATATGTATTTAATAACTAAATAACTATATTTATCCATGTAATATATCTGTATCTGTATATATATATATGTATAACTACTATATTTATATCAAATTATTAAATATGTAAAGGGACATACTAATGATACAAATATAAATACTTAATATTAATAATAATAAAACCAATAATAATGATAATAGAAATAATAATGATATTAATATCATAATTATACTAATAAGAATGATGAAAATAATAACTTTAAATAAAATGATAATTTTAGTAATCAAATTAGTGATAATACTTTTGATAAACACATTAATTACAATTATACTTTTACTAATAACAATAACACTAATAATGATAACAATAATATAACTGATAATTGTTAGTAGTAAAAATAATAATAATGACTTTTAATGATATTAATAATAAGAGGTGATAATAATAATGTAATAAATTACCTATATCAGATTACATATTATGTATTATATTTTTAATAGTATTATTAATACTGATATTAATATTAATATTAATATTTATCTTAATGAAATTATTATAACTATTATATCTTATCTTACATATTTAGTTTAAATGTTTAAAGTATATTTTATAAATTTCACATTATTATATATTCTACGTTTTGTATACATACATATTTATTTACAAACAACTGTTCGTGAATCGTCGGAGATTGTCAAAGGTTAAATGAATACATGCACACAATTCAAAGTTTTTTTTTTGAGACTTCAACATTATAGACTTTGCTTATCGTGTCAAAATCATATAAGATTAAGTTTAAATTTGGTCAGAAATTCCCGGGTCATCACAGTACCTACCCGTTAAAGAAATTTCGTCCCGAAATTTGAGTGAGGTCATCATGGCTAACAATAAATATGTTTTCCTGACGAATATGAGCTGATAAATAGAGTTTTATCATTATTGAATAATACAGATAAAATCATTCGATTATTCGAAGAGCACGAATGAAGCTATCACTAAATAGTGAAATGAGAAAGACAAGTTTCATCATAACTTTTGACTAGTCATGGTTGAATTTAGGAAAATAAGGTTCGTCTTAACTTTTGACGTTGTCTCGATTGAATTCCGAAATTCAAGGGATTTAAAAGAAAATCTTAGAAATCTATAAGATCTGATTCTTCGGGATTTATGGAAATTAAGATCTCTATAAGTAAATGCGATTATCTATCTCGATTGCTTTATCTGGTATTTTCACTATAAATGAACTCCTTTCGTTCCATTATTTTCACCATTCCAATACTTTCTTTCTCGATCCATACTTTCAATGATGGTGAATATGCTTAATCCAACTCTGATTCTCAACCTCATTATGACTATCGCAACAATCATTCTTCTATTCCAATTCCCACCAGAGGAATATGTTTACTTCTACTATTACCTTGAGGTTATAGTGTTTTTCATTCTCCCGTGTATTTATGTTGCTACCTGCATTGATATACACGGTTTGTATTTTATGTGTTTGTGATCGGATTTGTATTTTTCTTTATATTTCGGAGCTCCATGCTCTTGTTTTCTCTTCCCGACTCCAAGTCAAGCGAATAATGATCCAGAATTCATAGGTATGAAGTTTCGAATGATTATAATGTTCTAAGCAGGAAGGAACCTGATAACACGATTTGAGTTTCAAATTTATCAACATCACGGAAGATAGAACCATCAAGAATACATTTTCTTGATATGTTCAGAAGTTGAGTAGAATGATAGAGTTATGTAACATGACACATGATGATGGTATGATCTACTGTGAACCATCATCACGTTTCATTAGAAACTCAGCATGACCTACTGTAATATAATCACGTTGGCCAAGCGTCATTATATTATACTAAACCATGCTTCAATTCCCAACACTTCTCCACCATTCATTCATAATTTATACTTAGATTTTACAGAAGTTTCCAATATAATGGAATACAGAAAACACGAAGAGGTAGATAATTTCGGACAAGAATATTTATGAAAATATCCTCAGAAATATCGAAGATATTTATGATGATATTTTGGAATTTCTAAGTTCGAAGGTTGATGAAGAAAAATTTTCCGCAAAATTTTAACATGACTTCGGAGCAAGATACTCTCTATAGATTTCATCGGAGCCAAAATTACCTGGATTCTTTGAATATAGGGTATGGTCCTTGTATTTGTCATTGGTCTCCTTCGTGGTTAGCTCAATCCGTTTTCCAGTTCCAACTTTTCTGATCTTTTCCAACATACTATACTTTATCATCAAACTTTTGATGATTAGGGTCGTTTACGGTTGTCTACAATTTCTGCTGCTTCATTCAGCTTTTTCAACATTCAGAGTATTGATTTGTAGACTGAGTGCTTTTCAGAATTTCATAATGAAACATCGTAATTCTAAGAGATAAATGTTATACATATAACTGTTGATGTAGATATGCTATGAGTTTCAAAGTACTGATTGATGATTCTCGGTAATTGGTATGGCAGTTCTCGTTACAAGATGCGGATGAGTATATGATAGGGTTTCAACGAATAAATAATATAATGATTTATCATAGAGATTTAAGCCAAGAAGCAACAAGGTTGCTGGTACGTCTGCTGGTAATATGGTGGAATATAAAAGGTTCCCTGGTAACAATAAAAGAGCACGCATATATATCAAGGTTATAATAAGGTTGTTTCGAACGAAAAGTCGATGTTGACTTGTTGGAGCCGTGACAAAATTTGCTACTTTGAAATGGATTTCCAAGTTATTTTGGGTAATAATAACACTAAGAAATTAGCATAGCTACGTTTTAAACATTTACTCAATTGTCGAGAGTTTCTCAGGTGCATAACTATATGCATCAATCTTTTCTTCCGTAGGTAAAGTGCGGTCGATTTATCATTTCAGTTAAGGTGTTTTCAAGAATCATGAAAGGTTTGAACGTAGATTGTAATCGTCAAGATACAAATGAGGTTTAAGATGAAATCAAGTGGCAAACTTGAAGAATTGTTTAGTTTAATATGTTATAATTAATATTTTAATTCATTTTAATTGTCCAATGTTATTAGTCCACAGTTGATAGTTCACAGTTAACAGTCCAATAATTCATATATAGTTTAATTTATAATATTCGAATTAATTAATACGTATCATGACCCGTATACGTCTCAGACTCGATCATAACTCAAAGTATATATATTATTGTAGAATCAACCTCAACCCTATATAGTTAACTCCCGCATTACTGCATATAGAGTGTCTATGGTTATTCCAAATAATATATATATATATATATATATATATATATATATATATATATATATATATATATATGCGTCGATATGATATGTCAAAACCTTGTATACGTGTCCCGATATTTAAAGTGCGTAAAATAAATAACAGAAATTTAATGACAATAAATAAAATTGCGAGAATATAAATGGTGATAAATAAATTGTGATAAATAAAATGTAATCAGTTAGCTAGGAACAGTTAGCTAGAATTTTGTTAGCGTGGATTTTTAACAAAATTTCATATTGTTAATTAGTCTGTTTCTAATCAATTTTTATTGTGTTCATTATTTCTTCATTATACCACTTGTTGGATTCTGATAGATCAAAATCCAAATATCAAATTGAATTTGAATGAAAATAGTTATTCTTTGGTGAACGGATACGTATATAGGTGATTGTAAATAGAATAGTAAATGATCGTTGAATCAAATTCGAAGAATGTACAGTGTAACTTATTAATGTGAAATCTAAATATTCCTCGGGTATTACCTATCCATTAAAATATTTTCACCATTAACAGTTTGTACAAAAGAATTTTTAATTACAATCTTTATGAAAACATATACATATACATTTTCTTCAGATGTAATTAGGGATTAAATGAGTTAATATAATATTAATAATGATTTACCATTAGAATAAGAATATATAATCTCTAAAACATTAGAGATTACATAATCGCTATGTCGAACGAATATAAAATAGATAGAACGATACGTAGTACGATGATTATATTCGAGGTACAGAATGAGATATTGAGGCATGGATTGTTGATGGTACTCGTATTGATGTTGATGGTACTGTTGGTGCCATTGATGTTGTTGAAGCTGGTACGTTTTGCACCATATTTTTCAAGGCTACAACTCGGGCGAGTAGTTCGTTGACTTATTACTCCGGGATGATTGTCTGTAAGAACGGGCGAATGAATAAAGTTTAGAATTTTAGATAAAATATAATCGTGGCGAGATATTCTGGAAATGAGGGTGAAAATGGTGTTTCGGACTGGTTCACCGGTAAGTACTTCGGGTTCTTCGTCAAGAGGTAAATTCGGTTGGTGAAAAGAATCGCCTTCTTCGCGTCTCTATTGATTAAGTCGACTACGAACCCATCAGATGAATTGGGGATGGATGATTGGTTGATTCATTCTGGTGACTCTGCTTTCGGAGCTCGAGTGAAACTCTATGTCGGAATAGCTGTCGGAATAACTATCGGAATAGCTATCGGAATCTAAAGGACTCGAACTGGTTGAGGGATTCATCTCGTACGATCAGATGAAGGATTTTCGATAAGAAATAGAATAGGATGTAGATTAGTACACTACAATACATAATTTACATATGCATATGTAATACTAAAATCCCATAAATTACGAAGGAATCTACGAAAGCTGTCAAGCAAAGTCTACAGGTGCAGCTACGCTAAGATGTGAATTAGCAGATATGCTAAGATATAAATTTTGTCTATACACTAAACATGCAATCAATGCAATAAGATGTGTCTAGACTAAGGATGATAAGCAAGTGATTCCCTAAGAATGATAAGGAGGTAATTTTCGACACAAAATGATAAGCAAAACTTTTGACATGCAGACACGGTCAAAGTCCAGACTCACTAATGCATCTAAACAACTATCAGTTAGACGCACTAATGCAAGACCTGGTTCGCTAAGACCACCGCTCTGATACCAACTGAAATGACCCGTCCTAATCCATCTGGACGAAGTCTTCAACAGTTGGTCCCATTGCGAGGTTCTGACCTCTATATGCCATGAACGACTCCATGTAATATGAGCAAATGCACAGCGGGGGATTTTTTTCATACCTGAGAATAAACATGCTTTCAAGTGTCAACCAAAAGGTTGGTGAGTTCATAGGTTTATCATAAAACAATAAAATTCATCATTTTGATAGACCACAAGATTTAAATCCTGCATGGTACAAATGGGCCCGAATCCTATACCCACCTGTAATGCACATGCGATATCTTTTAAATACAGTACACCTTTCTTGTGTACGAAATCATTTTTCATAAATCTTAGTAACCGTACACATATCTCGTGCACAAAACTAATACACATAACCTGTGTGTAAAAAAAATCATTCTCTCGATATATAACATTCACATCAATTGGTGGTAATTATCATGTCCACATAATTCAATGGTGGCAATTATCATGTCCACATAATTCAATGGTGGCAATTATCATGTCCACATAATTCAATGGTAACCCGCAGAACTTCTGTCTGCATAATAATTCATTCGAGGAATGTTTTGCTTGTGTCTATCTCGTCAAACATTTATAAAAAAGCATTTCATGTATTCGCAGTTCAAAATATATTTCAAAGGCATTTAATAAAGCAGTTGTAAAAATAGCGCATGTATTCTCAGTCCCAAAAATGTAAAGAGTAAAAGGGAGCAAATGAAACTCACGCATATAAATATTGTAAAACTGTTAATAAAGCATTTGCATGTATTCTTAGCCCAAAAATGTAATGATGTAAAAAGGGAGCAAATGAAACTCACCATACTGTATTTTGTAGTAAAAATACATATGACGTCATTTAACAAGTGTAGTGTTGACCTCGGATTCACGAACCTATATTATTCATATATTTATTAAAACATATACTTGTAATCGAACAAGTTTAGATATTATTATTAAATGTTATTTCAGTAACTTGTATGTTTCATTGGTAATTATATTAAATATATTTATTTTATATACTTTAGATAAGTAATTAGTATTTATTATGAAAATATGAATGTTATTATGCGATATGATTTAAATACATTCTTATGTAGCTATTTATTTGGTAAAATAATATCAATAATAATAAATAAAAATTTATATCTTTTTATGATAATAATAATAATACTAAAAGTAATTAGATTTAGTAATGATACTGCTATTAATAGTTTTGATAATATTACTAGTAATAAAAGTAATGTTAGTAATAATAATAATTTTAATGAAAAGATAATAATGATAATAATATTGATTATAGTAATAATTTTATTTCTAATATTGGTAATAATAGTAATTACTTAACAACAATCAATAATAAATAATAATAATAATAATAATAATAATAATAATAATAATAATAATAATAATAATAATAATAATAATAATAATAATAATAATAATAAATAAATAAATAAATAAAAATAATGAAATAATAATATTAAGAGTTTTTGTAATAACTACCTCAAAGGAGTAGCCCTTAAACAAAAATGCCCAAGTCTGGGTTTGAAGCCGCGACGTCCCGCTAACCCGAAAACTTCTAACCATCTGAGCTAGTTTGTTTTTCCAATTTAATTCTCTAACCCAAAACTATATAGCTGGTGTTTCTGTTTCACTTCTTCTTCTTACAAAATTAATATCATACTTAATCTCTTCATCATCATTTAAATCCTTCGTGTATTATCAAACTCATGATTTTTTTTTCTCCTCCCATCTATCGTCACCTCATAACATCTCATCTATCGATTTACATCGACACTTCGCTATTAAAAAAATCATAACATCATGAAATCCTAATCACGTCATCGATATTCATATCATTAACTCGTCTAACGGCCCACCAACAAAAATATCACGATTATATTGAATCAAGTGGTTGGTTATTGGTACAGACAAATGATATTACAACAAACACGTCATTCCAACAACATTCCATCATAATCATGCGTGATTATTTAAAAGAATATATTGAACGTCACTTTTAGTGACCATTCTTGGTCCCTAGCCCACCATTTAATTATTTAACTCCTTGTTTGGGAAATTAAAATAAATCTCGGTTGTAACAATGATCGAATAGCTGTTGTAGTGAATCAAATGAGTTGACAAGGCAAAGAAGGTGGGGTTTGCAGCTCGTAAAAAAAACAGGTTGATCCCAATCAAACCACTTTGTAGAAAACTGAATTTTTATTTTCCTTTATTCAATCAAGTGGGGTTATTTTGTTTTGATAAAAATCGAATGGCAGTGGCAATCAAGGATAAAATGTACGCATGCTCTCTACACTTTATCATCATTCATTTTTAAAAAAAAAAAATAAAAGAACCGTCCCCCATGGTAGTCTTGGTCAGCCATGAATGTCTACTTTTGGTTCCACAAATAATTGATCAATCACTTTATCATTGTTAAAATGGAGAGTTGAAACAGAAACTGCAGCAGGTTCACGAAAATAATAAGAGAGAAAATAGAGAGAGAGAGAGAGAGAGAGAGAGAGAGAGAGAGAGAGAGAGAGAGAGAGAAGTGACGGGTCATGGTGATGATGCTCGGCCGTGGTGGTGTTTTGGGTTCACATAGGAAATAGAAGAATAAATACAAAGAGTTGCAGCGATTTTCTTGTTGCTGTGGTGGCCAAGCATGATACAGGGTGGTTTCGTTCGAAGTTTATGATCATATAACTGCAGTTCTCGAAACAAGATGATAGTAATAATGGTGGTTATGGTAGTTATCATGGTGATTTCGGTGTTGGGCAAAATCAGAAACAAGTTGAGGAGTTTGTGATGATTCACGATGATTCAAAGCTAAGAAAACAAAGTGCAGTAGTAGCAACAAGTTTCGAGTGAATTGAGGTTGCACGAGATGATTTGAGTGTGTGATGGTTCATGACTCTAAATGAAAAGAAGAGAATATATTAAATGGGTTGTGGTACTCAGCAGTTAAGCGAATAGTTTATAGTGGTGAGGTATTAATGGTTGTTAATGGTGGTTCCTCAAAAAAAAACAAGAAGAAAAGAGAGATAGAAGATGGTGGATTTGAGTTAGTTATAGAAGAGGTGGTTTCATTGAGTTTCTTTTGATGATTTAAGTATGAAAATAGTTGTATGGGTTCTAATTGACAATGATCGTAAAAGAGTTGAGTGTGTTAATCAATTTTATCAAATAATTCGTTTACTATGAAGTCCCAAAGGTCAACAAAGTAGATACATCAGATACAGAAGAAAAATAAAGAAATAAAAAGGCGTACGATCTTACTAACTGAAATTGTTTCTTGTGATTTTTTGGAATAAACCTGTACTGGTTTTAGACAGAATTCAACATTACCTACAGTATGATAAAGATTGCAAACTGAACCCCTTTCCACATCTGTATTAGCATACGTATAAGGTGTTTATATCTATGTATGTACGGTATATATATATTTACATAAATCTGTATATGTATTTAATAACTAAATAACTATATTTATCCATGTAATATATCTGTATCTGTATATATATATATGTATAACTACTATATTTATATCAAATTATTAAATATATAAAGGGACATACTAATGATACAAATATAAATACTTAATATTAATAATAATAAAACCAATAATAATGATAATAGAAATAATAATGATATTAATATCATAATTATACTAATAAGAATGATGAAAATAATAACTTTAAATAAAATGATAATTTTAGTAATCAAATTAGTGATAATACTTTTGATAAACACATTAATTACAATTATACTTTTACTAATAACAATAACACTAATAATGATAACAATAATATAACTGATAATTGTTAGTAGTAAAAATAATAATAATGACTTTTAATGATATTAATAATAAGAGGTGATAATAATAATGTAATAAATTACCTGTATCAGATTACATATTATGTATTATTTTTTTAATAGTATTATTAATACTGATATTAATATTAATATTAATATTAATATTTATCTTAATGAAATTATTATAACTATTATATCTTATCTTACATATTTAGTTTAAATGTTTAAAGTATATTTTATAAATTTCACATTATTATATATTCTACGTTTTGTATACATACATATTTATTTACAAACAACTGTTCGTGAATCGTCGGAGATTGTCAAAGGTTAAATGAATACATGCACACAATTCAAAGTTTTTTTTTTGAGACTTCAACATTATAGACTTTGCTTATCGTGTCAAAATCATATAAGATTAAGTTTAAATTTGGTCAGAAATTCCCGGGTCATCACAAATGTAGTCTAGATTCATCAACAATTTGACCATTCACATCATTAATCAAGCATAATCTACGAATTAAGCATAAAGAGAAAATTAGCAAAAATCAACCAAATCATGTTAAAGATTGAATTAAAATGATAGATTCTTACTTTTCCATGTTAGATGATGAAGATTTGCAAGAAAATTGATGAAATTTGAAGTTTTGGGTCGATTAGGGTTAAGATTGCGCAGCTATTAAAGAGAAAATTGGAGTTGGGTGTGAAAAAGAGATGTTTTGGTCGTGTAGATTGCTTAAGTAACCAGGTACAGGAGCGCCGCTTTTGGTACAGGAGCGCAGCTCCTGGTGAAACCAGCAGCATCGCTCTTGAAGAAAAAGCGTCGCTCTAGGCGAATGAAAACGTCGCTTTTGAAACAAAAGCGCCGTTCTTTGCTACTGCCCATTTTTGTTCCAAAACACAGGCTAAAGTGTCGCTCTTGAAACAGAAGCGTATCTCTTGATGGTGAAAAGCTTCGCTTCTAGGACAAAAGCGCCGCTTTTGTACCTGATTGCAGTTTTTCTAATTTAAAGTCCATTTTGACCCATTCACAAACTATTTTTGGTGTTTTACAGTTTACCCATATGCATGCAATACAAAAACATAAAAATGCAACTAAGAAAGGAATATCATATAATTCTAAACAAAATGCAACTAAAAGAAGAACTATATACACAATTGTGGAAAGATTTTAACGAGTCTATCTCCCGACTCCCATCCCCTTAAGATTTCAACTAACTCCGGGGCGGTAAACTTACCCTCCCTTTGAGCTAAGGGCCACATGATCATTACCACCACCACTTAACATTGATATCAACCAATCATTCGTTACTTTGGTTTCATTGATTAACTCCTTAAGTTTGACTTTCTCACGTTTTGACAAGTTTGACACTAGGCGTTTTCTCAAGTGTTCATCCTTTTTGGATGAAGCCCGATGCACCCGCCCAAATAATTTTCTCATAGACTTATCAACAATGTCGTTTTGATCTTTAGGTTTACCTTGAATTCCCTTGGTCAATCCTCCACCATCTTTTGTTGGTGAACCAACTTGCTTTGTGCATGTGATGCATTGCACACTAGCAACAACTTGTGGTGTGGTCAATGGTATTGATGGTGCTTTAACACATTTTGTTCGTATGCTCATGCATTTTCCTTTGTCCCGAAGAGTCAATTTCTCGATTTTAAAGTAAAAGAAAGAACCCGCGGTTGCTAAGAATGGTCTTCCCAAAACAAGAGGTATAACTGGGTCTTCCTTTATATCAACAATAACAAAGTCAATGGGAAATTCCATGTCCCCTACCTTAACAATTAAGTCTTCGGCGATCCCCACACTAGAGTTAATTGATTGATCAATTAATTTAACTCCCATTGTAGTGGGTGAAAGGTCACTTAGGCCTAACCTTATATAAATGGAGTAGGGTATGAAGTTGATACTCGCCCCCCGAGTCGGCTAAAGATGTAAGAATCTCCGACCCGTTTATATTACATGGTATAAGGAAAGGTCCGAGATCACCCGTTTTCGGTGGTAGGTTACATTTCTTCAAAATACCATCACACTCTTTTTTCAAGAAAGCGGTGGATGCTTGCTCAACATCTCCCTTTTTGGCCATGAGTGTCTTCAAAAATTTCCCGTAGTTGGGCATATTCTCAAGCACCTCCGCCAACGGGAGTTTAACATAAATATTTTCATTGTCGGTTAAAGTTGACTTACAATCCACATCCTTTAGATGTGTAGGAGGTAATGATTGAGGATGGGAGATCGGTGTTTCACTTTTCTCCTTGGTTGATGTAGCAAGAACCTCGACCTTGTTCTTTTGCTCCTTTGTATTCAATAAAGTTTTAATATTTAACTATTTTTCAACATTTCCCATCTTAATTCGCTCAAATTCACCCTTTAATTCCTTGCATGTCGACTCGGTAGCCTCCATGGACATTACACTTTTAACTTGATAGGGAATGAATGTTGCTTCGTCTGAATCCTCCGAAAACTTGAATACCACATAATCTATACTATCAATATCTAACGATTCATCGAAATCAACTTTTATCCTTCAACGTCAAATGCAAAAACTTGAGGATATTCGTGTTGCTCCCCTTCGGTTGAATCAATAGAGTTCACTTGAGCATAAGTATTGTTGGGATTTGATGAACTCGCTTGATTTGGGTTCGGGTTGGTGGTGTTGTTCTCAATTGGAATAACTCTCGTATTGTTTTGGTGGTTTTGTTAGTTGTGTTGGGGTTGTTGGTTGTTTCGGTTGATGTAATTATTATTTGGGTTAACTTGAGTGTTTGAAGGCAAAGTTCCTTGTGCTCTTTCGGCAACTTGATTTGAAAGTCTTCCAACGGCACTCTCAAGGTTTTGGAATGAGGCTTGTTGTTTCCGTATATGTTGCTTCAAAAGTTCATTTTCTTTTGTTAGGAAAGCTTCGGTTGATTCTACTTTCTTGATGTAGTTTTGCATAATTTCTTCCAAGCTCTTCGTGGGTTGGGATTGTTGAATGTTTTGTTGAAGTTGTTGATTGTAACCTTGGTTATTTTGTGCTTGGCTATAACCTTGGTTGTTTTGATAATTCGAATTGGCTTGGTTGTTATAAGGTTGGTTGTTGTAAGGTTGTTGGTTTTGGTATTGAAAGTTGTTGTTCCGGTTTTGGTTGTAGTTGTTGTTATAACCCTGGTTTGGATTTTGGTTTGTGAATCCGGGTGGTGTATTGGTTTGGTTGTTGAATGACACTTGTTTTTGATTAGGATTGTAGTAGCTTTGCTTCGATGTTCCTCCCTGTTGATAGTTTTGATTACTCACATAGTTCACATGAGCATCCGAATTCATGGGAATATCATCGAGATCAATATTATTGCATTGAGTAATTTGAGGACAATTCTTAGTGAGATGTGGACCCTCGCATCGTTGACAACCTACTTGCATTGCAACTACCATTTATTGAACCTTTCTCAACTCTTTCCCAAATGTTTGAAATTGATTGTTCAAGCTTGCAAGCGTCACTTGCCCATTATCACTCTCTATTTGTGCTACACTTTTTCTTGTCAAATCTCGTGGTGAAGGTTCCCATTCATATGTGTTGACCGAGATATCTTCAAACAAAACTTCGACCGCATTTGGTGATTTGTACATAAATACCCCACCAGATGAAGAATCAAGATATTGCTTCGTTAAAGTATTACAACCCCGATAAAAATGTATTGATGTACTCCTTCTTCATCAAACCATGCGGCGAGCAAGCTATTAGTAGCTTCTTGAATCATACCCATACATCATACAAACTCTCATCCCCCCGTTGGGTGAACCCATTAATCTCCATTCTAAGTCGCTCTACTTTTGACGGTGGAAAGAAGTGATTGATAAATTCGTTGTTTAATTCTTGAAAAGACCTTATGGAATCGGATGGCAAACTTCTCATCTAAGCTTTTGCGTCTCCTTGAAGTGTAAAGGGGAATGCCCTTAATTTAAAAGCGTCGTCGGTGATGTTTTTGGTTTTGTAAATATCACAAAGATCACTAAAGTGTTGAATGTGTTCAAACGGATTCTCATCTATCAACCCATGAAAGTATGTATCATTGATCAACGTGAAAAAGTTACCATCGATCTTCCGATTATCCGCAACGTTGGTGCAACCAATCTAACGTTCCACATTGGTGTGTCATTTGGATCATTTAATAACTCTTGATTAACCGGAGGACCATTAGAATTGCCCTCTTCATTGAGAATCGGTTGACCATTAGGATCCATGTCTTCTAAACAAAATGGAAAAGCTTCAAAATTCTTTCTTAATACCCTTGCTTCTCTACGATTATAAACCCCGTGCACGTGTTTTTTCGGATCGGTGAAAGGATGTGTGAACTCTTGATCCTTGTAAGACCTTGTTTTCATACACCAAAGGCACCTATCCTTCAATCACAACACAAACACAAGCAGTTTTTCCAAACAAAAATAATATATAAAATGCGAAAACTAACTTCCGTAAGGGTAAACCCTTACGAAAGGACCGAACAATCAAAAGTTCAAACCAAATACCTAACTAGGCTAACCGCTCCCCGGCAGCGGCGCCAATAAAGTATGATGGCGTGTGATGTTATGCATAACTTTTACCCTCTAAATTTATATATGATTAAAACACTAACAAATAAGCACACACAACTAACGAGCACTTAGAACCCGGTTATTATAGCACTTCAATGTAAGTATTCTTATTAAGTTCGTCCCAAGGGAGTGGTACAAGTCAAGTATTTGAAACTATCGATTGTCCTAGAGTTTGTTTGATTGGGGGGTTTCGATTGATAGTAACTAACAACTAAAACTTGTTCAATTAAACAAACTTAAACTAAACGAGTAAACTAGTAGCAAGAAACAAGTAGCAAAGTATTAAGACTTAAATCAAATTAACTAAGAAGTGTTCACTTATCTAATTCTCTCTATGCTTGGCTTGCCCCGTTTTGCCTATTTTGCTATCTTATTAGTTGTTGAACTATTAAATGTTTAGAATCACTTCCAAACCTTAAATCAAATGACACTCCGCGAATTCACATAAGCATTGTATCCTAAGATTGAGTTAAGCATGATGTGTTCATTAAGATTGAGCTTGGGTTGAAATCACTTAAAACCTCCAACTATTGAAATCACTTAAGATAATCGGCACTACTATGTTGACTAAAGGCCAATTAAAAACCAACCTAGATCAAGAACACAATCACTTGAAATTCCCTAGCTAGTTGTCTAGATCACCAAAGGTGTTGAAGCACACATTGATTCACTTCTCAAATCACTAAGAGAGCTACTCAACATATGTAATCAAAGTAAAGCCTAAAACAAATTCATAGCAATGGTCTTTAGCTAATTCAACAACACATGATCATGTAATTCATTCAAACAATAATATTCAATTGATTTGGGGCAAACACTAGCATTAGAGATTCATAGATAAGCAAACACAAAGGATTTAGCCAATCATGGCTAAGATCAAACTAATAATAAGCAAAGAAACATAAACAATCATCAACTTCAAGTTATTACAAGTAATCAATGTAGAATATATAAAGTAAAGTGAAGATTACAATCCAAAAGGTAAAGAAGATGAAGATCTAAGCTAAACAATGATGGATCTTGAGCAAACTTCCTTGAATCCTCCCTTAAACACTAATGGATGATGAAATTAGGGTTTTGTATGTGAAATTCGGACCCTAAGAAGATGCTCTCTAAAGATGCATATCAAAAATGACCTAATCCCGTTCCTTTTACGGGGCTGAAAATCTGGGCTGAAACAGCGACAGGCGCGCCGCTTCTGGTTCAGGAGCGGCGCTTTTGGCTTTAATGAAGAATGGCGCTTTTGGCTCAAATCAGGGACAACGCTTTTGTTGGAGGAGCGGCGCTTTTGCTGTAGGAACGGCGCTTTTGCTCACTGATGAAGAATGGAGCTGAAATGTGCATGAGAACATCGCTTTTCAGTTGGTGCGGCGCTTTTGATGATGATTTTGCACTTTTCATTTCCTTAGCCAATTTTACCCAAGATTTGGTCAATTTTACACCAAATCAACTCCTTAGTCCTCAATTTACCAATTAGCTGAATGGCACACAAAATAGGCCCCGAGATAGTCAAAAACCGAACAAAGTGAGGTACATATCGCGAGATAAAACATATATAAATGGAGCGATATCAGTGAGATACAATTGTTTGTATACCGTGTCTGGTCTGATTACATAACTCAAGTCTGGAACCCTTCGTCCAAGCAATTAGTATGATGTTCGAGAGGAAATGACTCATTGTTTTCGAATATTTAATAGACATTGACAGTTTCTGAAAGTTTGTATATTGTGATAGATATAGGTTACACATCAGGTCGGATTTCAGTATTACATAGTAATAGTGGCATATCCCTTGGTTTGTCTTATGTTTGGTCGTTTTCTACATGTTCATCATCATCATTATCATCTGATTCTTCAACCATCATATTCATGAATGGGTGATTTGTTTTCTTTATAAGGTCTATATCTTCCATGTCATCGTTTTCAGATTCACTATAATCAGTCAATGGAAGGTCAACTTCGTATGCCGACTCAGTGGTTGGAGTGGTAGTTTCATTTCTTGATGTTTAGAGTTTTATACTAATTGGTAGTACTGGATGGAAACTGCACCTTAACATGTAGATGGTTATACTGTTCGGTTGGACTAGAAGGACACTACACATTAAGATGTGGATGGTTATACTATTCGGTTTGATGCAGATGGTTATACTATTTGGTTGGATTTGATGGATAATGCACATGTTGAGGTATTGCATTGACATGGTTATATTGAAGAGGATGATTAACTGATAGTGTGTATGTTGAGGTGTTTCATTGTAAGGATACTAGTTATAAGGATGGATATGATCATACGAATATTGTATATTGTGAGGTGTTTGATTGTAAGGACACTGATTATAAGGATGTTGATGATTATGTGAAAAATAAGTTTTGTGAGGTGTTTGATTATGTGAAAAATACATTTTGTGAGGTGTTTGATTGTAAAGAAGATGATTAATTTGAATTAAACGTTGTAGCATGAGTATAATTGCATGGACGTAATCTGGTATCACCACTGCTACTACTACCATGAGGATGCCTACCCAAACCTTGCATGGAACGTGCAATATTGACGAGGTATATTTCAATGGATTGATTTGAAATTGGGTGGATAAGAAATCACTAAAATCCTCTTCACCGTCAGTGATATTCAGCACATAGTTATTCATTTGTATTTCATACATACTTGTGATTCTAAGTCTAACTCACGCTTTCTTAACACATTTTTTTTAGTAATCTCCTACGATTCATGGGTTTACCAGATTCTGGTATAACAGGCAGTTTCATTAGTACTCGATGGTAGTTAGGTGGCACATAAACTATAACATTGTTGAGAGTAACAAATCGACCTCCTGAACATATATAAACTTTAAATTTATTCATTATCTGAATAAAAAAGTTAGAGTTTTGACTTACCAGAATTTGTGTAGGCGGCCTTCGTAACACCCTGAGGCCGGGCCTAGATGAAAATGACTAAATTACCCTTGTATTGTGTTATTTAATGATTCAAATAATTATGTTTATGATTATTTGGTAGTTGATACCAGTTTGTGACAAGGGTCACAAAACAGGTTCGTTTGGATTTGGACTCCATTAGGGTTGCCTAACGGAGAACGAAAGATATCAGATAACTAATAAATACCCATGTGTTATGTGGTATGGGTTTTAACCCACTATATAATTCTGGTTCCAGACATTTCCATTTCATTCCCAAAATAAGAAACGTAGCCAAACTCGTGCCAAAGTTGTTCGAAGTTTGTTCTAAATACTAAAATCTTATATCGAAACTTATCCTGATAATGTCAGATAAAGCTGCTAAAGTGATAAATTTTTATCCTTAAATGTCAGAAAATCTTAGAAAATCTTATCCAGAGAATTTGAAAATCTTGGCAAGAAAAATGTTATCTCAAAAATCTTAGGATAAATGTACTATACTAGAACAAGATTGTCATCAAACTCTTTTAAATACCACTTTGTTAGAACAATTTAGTGTTGAAACCTAAATTTATTACATTAAGTTCGCACATATTATTGTTCTAAAGTCTAAACCATACATATCCGATTTTTACACTACAAATACATCAATTTCTATCTCATTATTACGCACAACATATCTATCTTTACACACAAATTATCATTTGTTTCATGGCTCTGTGTATATGTTACTGGTGGCTAGAAGTCATACGTCGTGGTCGAAAGAATCGTGTGAAGTTATTGATGTTGGTGACTTTGATTTAAGGCACTTGAGAGCGTTAAAAAAGAAAAAATTGATTGGGATTAAACGGACGTTATTTATTTGGAAGAAAACACTGTCAGAGACAACAAAGCAAGTTTTCTTATGTACGACGAATATTGGGATAATAAAAAACAAATATGCAAGATAATAGATTAAAGGATTATGGTGTATCATCTATTTATAGATGAAGATATTATTAACAGAATTTATCGTGATTCAGATTATGTTGATTTTTCAAATTGAACGTCTTATGTAACTGTATTTAATTTATGCTATGTATTTTTATTTAGTTTATTTTATTTAATTGTTGTTTGATATGAAATAAATCTTTGTTTTTGAAAATCCTGATTTCAGCATCATTAATTAAAAAGTTTATTTTATCCGAACAACAATACGGTCGAACACACGTCTATATATGTTCGAACATGAATTCAAACAATAAAATGTCCAAAAAAAATACATTGTGTTCAAACACATTTAATAGGTACAAGACTTTTTCGTCGAATTCAATGTTATTTACCGCGTTCGAACGTCTAACACTGTGTTCGAATAAAATTTCGTTCGAGGTGACAATGTACTGATGATTTTATTTTTTAAGAGTGTAACTAAGCTAAATCCCGTATCTTCTTTAATAATTAATCATATGTAACTTTTACATGATGTAAAAACTTAATAAAATTTTTATGGTTTTACATTGTATAATAATTATAATTATAATTATAATTATTATATTATTAATATTCAAATATGGATTATTTTTACGAAATTAATTACGTTACATATGTATGTGAAAATACGTGTCTATATATATTTGTAAAAATAGCGACAAGTTTCTTAGTTAAACGGGTTATTAAAATAAATGACTTTATTATTTACATTCACTTAATACCTAAAACATGTCATTAAATTATTTCGTTTAAATAAACCCGTGATTTCACAGGTCATTTCACTAGTTATTATATATAACTTTTAATTATTTGCTAATATTATTTTAGGATATAAATCTAAGTGATCAACTATTATTTGTCTATAATTCATATTTCGTTAGAATAATTATAGACAAAATTGCTGAAATAGTCCCTGTGGTTTGTACCAAAATGCTAGTTTCGTCCCTGTGCTTTTTTTTGATGGATTTGGTCCCGGTGGTTTGTAAAAGTTGCTGATTTAGTCCCTCTGACCGACGGCCGTCAAACAAGACCGTTAACTCCAGTCATGTGCCAGACATGTGAGGGTATTTTCGTCAGTTTCTTTTATTTATTAGCAAAATTTCTGAAATGATCCCTGTAGTTTGTACCAAAATTGCTGAATTGGTCCCTGTGGTTTGTGCCAAAATTGCTGAATTTTCTTCCTTTTTTTATTACCTACTCTTCTTCCCCACATTAAATTCACCTACTCAAGCATACACATAAACCCAATTTTGTTCTAATTATAGCATCTATCCTTTGTTTTTTCCTACATCTATAAAAGAAATAAGGATTAAATCAAAAAATCCACCAATCCAGATTGAATCGTTGTTAACAATTACAATATCAAAAACCCACCACTCGCAAAAATTCCTCAATTTCTCTTCTATTAATACCCATCTTAACAATTACAAAATACAGAGTAAAACTGATTGATTGAGGTTCCAGATCTGTAAATTTGGATGAAACCATGTAATAAGAGCAGTTGTGTTGGACCAACATACACAACAAGATGAAATCAAACCCAAACTTACTGTCGTCGCCGTTTTCCAAACTTACCAGCATCACCGCCGTCGCCGTTAAAGTAACACGTTGGTACGAAGCCCGATTCCTTTAAATCGAAGCCTGATTTTTCATTCTTAGACACGAAGCCTGAATCTGAATAACGACTTTGAAGTTACAGTACTTGAGTTCGATGATGATGAGTGCTGTTGCAGTTCGATGATGATGAGGAGTGTTGCAGTTCGATGATGAAACCACTTTGAAGATATAGTACTTGATTTCGTTGAAGATACAGTACCATTATTTGTAAATGAAGTTCTATGAAGGTATGGAACCATTGATTTATTTTCAAACTGACCTGAAACCATTTTAATGAAATTGTTAAATGAATTTGGATCTAGTGTTCATGTGGAATTAATTTCAATGGCTAAAATAACATTTTGTAAATTGGATATTGAATTCGGATATTGTAAATTGGATTTTAGGCTCCTGGTCCTCAAACCCATTTTCATGAAACTCGTTTTTTGTTTGTTTTAATTTGATTCAGTTTTCTTAAAGGGTTATAAGTTGGATAAATTTAATGGTTGCAACGAAATTCACAATTGTTTAACAAGCATTTGAGTTTAGATTTGATAATATTGAAGTTTGTGTTTGTTAATTGATGTGTATAAAGAAAAAAAAATTTAGGGTTTGTTCATCATTTAAGGAAGGGATAAAGATGAAGGGGATGAGAGAGCCAACATAAAATGGATTTTGGTACAAACCACAAGGACCAATTCAGCAATTTTGGTACAAACCACAGGGACCATTTCAGCAATTTTGCTAATTTGAAAAGAAAATGACGAAAATACCCTCACATGTTTGGCACATGACTGGAGTTAACGGTCTTTTTTGACGGTCGTCGGTCAGAGGGACTAAATCAGCAACTTTTACAAACCACCGGGACCAAATCCATCAAAAAAAAGCACAGGGACGAAACTAGCATTTTGGTACAAACCACAGGGACCATTTCAGCAATTTTGTCATAATTATATGAAGTTTAGCTAAAAAAATAATTATAAAATAAATTTACTTAATTCCTCAAATAAGATCATATAAAATAATGAAATAAATACGAGTTTCAAACGCGAGAAGCCAGGAAGGATGCATTACCAAAGTTCCACCCATACTAAGAGTGCTCCCAAACATGACAACACTTTTTTTCCAGGACTAGCTAGCACATTAATGTCACATCAGCATTTCCTTCTCATGACTAACTCAAGACTAGACACTACTAACTATGACATACTTCCTCAACATTTTTAATTATTTTTATATTATCTTTTTTACATTTTAAAATTAAATTAAAACTAAAATTTCATTAAAAATTAAAAACATTACAATAGTTAAAAATTAAAAACACTAAGATAATAATTAAAAAACGACATTAATAAAAATAAATACTAGAAAACAAATAAACAAACTACTCGTTCTCATCTGAAGCTTCCCATTCTTTTGCATATCTTTACTTAATTCTCTCCCGAGCCCTCATTAGCATGTGTATTCGTCGGAAGGCAAGTCATGTGAAGCCGGTTTGGAAAAAAGATTCAAACCTTAAAACATTGTTCACATGTTGTTGTCTTCACGTAGCTTTCCATTATTTTATTTGTCGCTAGTTGTGACGCTCCGGCAAATTGAGCTATCTTTAATCGTACTTCATCGGATGACATACGGCTCACGGCATCAGATGAGTACAAAATTCTTTTAACTTTTCTCTCGTCTTAAAGGACGTCGGATTGGGTCTTAATCCTTAAATACATTTTCAAATTGACTTGGGTTTGGGTTCATGCTTGTGTTCGGTTTGGAACTTTCCTCGGTCAAATTAATTGGTATATCTTCGACTTGTTTTCTTTTTTTGTAGCCGTGATACCTTCACCTGGAAAACTTTTAGATCTCGCCACACATCCTCAAAATTAAACGGCTTTTTGGTTTGTTGCTTGAATTGTGTGCTTGCATTTCTCATAAGATCTTCCCCCTCGCAACCAGTTTGCCAATGTCCCTCGAGCTTTGAATAAATTGCGATAAATTGCTTAACATCCCGTGCCATTTTACTCCATTTTCCACTAATTTGATCCGCACGTCTTTGCTCCCGAACTAGCAAATTATATTGTCTTCGGACTTCACCCCAAATTATTTGATCTGCACGTCTTTGCTCCCGAACTAGCGAATTAAACGTTTTCCCGTGTTCGAGTGTTCGGAAACATACACAAAACGCTCAATTAAAATTTTAGTTTCCTCGTCGGTCCAAGGAAATTTCGGACACTTCACTTTCATTCCTTTCGGATCGGCTACGGGTTTGGGTTCGGCCTCGTGTTCGGTTTTCCGTGGTGTTTCGGGAACTTCTTCGTTATCTGATTCACCGGGTAGTGTTGGATAATAAGGTGTAGTGTTTGGTGTCAGGTTTGGTGTTGGAAATCATTGATGATGTTGGTTCGGGTAGTATGGAAGTTGTTGTGTTTGGTATTGGTTTGGGTAGTATGGAAGTTGTTGTGTTTGGACATTTGGAAATATATTCGTAAAGGGGTAGATATTTTCAAATTGAGAAAAAATGCTAGTTTGTTGCGTAGTATTGATTAAAAGTTGATACATATCTTGCTCGACTGCGTTTTGAAATGTCCCGTTCATATCGATTTATAAACGTTCCATATTAATTGATTTCGTTGCGAGGTTTTGACCTCTATATGAGACGTTTTTCAAAGACTGCATTCGATTTTAAAACAAACCATAACCTTTATTTTATCGATAAAGGTTTAAAAATATTACGACGATTATCAAATAATGATAATCTAAAATATAGCGTTTTCACACGATTATTACATAATGGTTTACAATAATATTACACATCAATTTAAGTATTTGAATGCAGTTTTTAAACAATATTATACAAGCATGCTGACTCCAACTCTTGTCCATAAATTAGCATGCAACAGCGGAAGCTCTTAATAATCACCTGAGAATAAACATGCTTTAAACGTCAACAAAAATGTTGGTGAGTTATAGGTTTAACCTATATATCTATTAAATCGTAATAATAGACCACAAGATTTCATATTTCCATTTCTCATAAACAACATGCAATCTGCATAAAAATCATTCATATTCGGTTCGATAATTCAACATAGAATATAATTTTGATCACTTGTGTCTATTTTGTAAAACATTTATAAAACTGCATGTATTCTCATCCAAAAAATAATAGATTTTAAAAGTGGGACTATAACTCACTTTCACAGATTTTTCCTTTGTTGGAAATAAGAATTGGCTACTGGTCGATTCACGAACCTATAACAAATATGTACATATATATCAAAGTATGATTTAAATATATTCACAACATTTTTTATTACGTTTTTATGATTTAAGTTTGTTAAGTTAGCAGTCCTCGTTAGTAACCTACAACTAGTTGTCCACAGTTAGATGTGCAGAAATAAATCAATATATATTATCTCGAATCAATCCACGACCTAGTGTATACAAATCTCAGGCTAGATCACAACTCAAAGTATATATAATATTTTGGAATCAACCTCAACCCTGTATAGCTAACTCAAACATTACTGCATATTGAGTGTCTGTGGTTGTTCCGAAATATATATATATATATATATATATATATATATATATATATATATATATATATATATATATATATATATATATATATATATATATATATATATATATGGGTTGATATGATATGTAAAAACATTGCATACGTGTCTATGGTATCCCAAGATTACATAATATGTATAATATAATATAAATTAGTTAGGATATGTTTAGTCTAGATTTGTTACAAAATTTTCGTAGCTAAAACTAGCAAATTTATCCAATTTTGTTTTACCCGTCATTTCTTCGTTTCAATTCCGTTTTGAGTGATTCAAGTTGCTATGGTTTCATAATGAACTAAAATTTATGAAACTAAACAGAAAAAGTATAAGTTTATAGTCGGAAATATAGGTTACAAACCATTTTTTAAAGATGTAGTCATTTTCGTCGAAAGAAAGACATCTTGATGACCATTTTGAAAAACATACTTCCACTTTGTGTTTAACGATGATTTTTGGATATAGTATCATGTTCATATGTAATATCATTTTTTCAGAAAACAAACTTCTAATTCAAAGATTAAGATAGTTTTTATTTTTCTAACCCAAAACAGCCCCCGGTTTCACTACGACGGCGTATATCCGGTTTTACTGTGTTCTTCGTGTTTCCAGGTTTTAAATCATTAAGTTAGCATATCATATAGATATAGAACATGTGTTTAGTTGATTTTAAAAGTAAATTTAGAAGAATTAACTTTGTTTGCGAACAAGTTTAGAATTAACTAAACTATGTTCTAGTGATTACAAGTTTAAATCTTCGAATAAGATAGCTTTATATGTATGAATCGAATGATGTTATGAACATCATTACTACCTCAAGTTTTGTGGATAAACCTACTGGAAAAGAGAAAAATAGATCTAGCTTCAAAGGATCCTTGGATGGCTTGAAAGTTCTTGAAGTAGAATCATGACACGAAAACAAGTTCAAGTAAGATTTCCACTCGAAATAAGATTGTTATAGTTATAGAAATTGAATCAAAGTTTGAGTATGAGTATTACCTTGAATTAGAAAGATATCTTACTGTAAATAACAAAGTTTTCTTGAGATTGGATGATCACTTGAAATGAATTTGCAAGATTGGAAGTAAGCTAGCAAGTTTGAAAGATTTCTTGATGTGTTCTTGAATGGTTGTTTTTATGATGATTAAAGCTTGTAATTGAAGCTAAAAGATGGTGAAAATGCTTGGAGATGATCAAGTATAATGTTAGGAGTATTTTGAGAGAGAATTTGGAGTGTAAGTATGAGAAAATGGAATGAAAAAATGGGGTGAAATCATAAAAACGGGATTACTTGTTATAAAAAAAAAAGATCCTTAAGTTTGTTTTTAGCTCATTAGTCATACAAGTTGTTAAATAATGGTTCCACATATTTTTGACTCTAAGATGGCTGCTAATAATGAATGATTAAAGGTGTATATACCAATAGTAAATACATCTAGAAGCTATGTATTGTACGAGTACGAATACGGGTACATACGAGTAGAATTGTTGATGAAAATGAATGAGAATGTAATTGTGAGCATTTTTGCTAAGTAGAAGTACTTTGATATGTGTTTTGAAGTCTTTCAAAAGTGTACTAATACATATTAATACACTACATGTATATACATTTTAACTGAGTTGTTAAGTCACCGTTAGTCGTTACATGTAAGTGTTGTTTTGAAACCTTTAAGTTAACGATCTTGTTAAATGTAATTAATCCATTGTTATAATACTTAAATAAGATGTTAAATTGTTATGTTATCATAATAACATGGTGTATAAATATATCTTAACATCATATATATATGTTAAAATACTATTACAACGATAATCGTTACATATATGTCTCGTTTCGAAATCCTTAAGTTAGTAGTCTTGTTTTTACATATGTAGTTCATTGTTAACACACTTAATGATTTACTTAATTATCATTTTATCATGTTAAATATAGTGTAACAATATCTTAATATGATACATATGTATTTAGTAAGACGTTGTTATAACGATAATAATTATATATATAATTTTCGAGTTTCTTAAATCAATAATCTCATTTGTTTGTATATAACTCATTGTTAACATATTTATGGAGATACTTACTTATCATAATCTCATGTTAACCATATATATATATATCCATTTATATAACATCATGTAGTTTTTACAAGTTTTTAACGTTCGTGAATCGCCGGTCAACTTGGGTGGTCAATTGTCTATAGGAAACTCATTTCAAATAATCAAGTCTTAACAAGTTTGATTGCTTATCATATTGGAAATATTTAATCATGTAAATATCAATCTCATTTAATATATATAAACATGGAAAAGTTCGGGTCACTACAGTACCTACCCGTTAAATAAATTTCGTCCCGAAATTTTAAGCTGTTGAAGGTGTTGACGAATCTTCTGGAAATAGATGCGGGTATTTCTTCTTCATCTGATCTTCACGTTCCCAGTTGAACTCGGTTCCTCTACGAGCATTCCATCGCACCTTAACGATTGGTATTTTATTTTGCTTAAGTCTTTTAACCTCACGATCCATTATTTCAATGGGTTCTTCGATGAATTGAAGTTTTTCATTGATTTGAATTTCGTCTAACGGAATAGTGAGATCTTCTTTAGCAAAAAATTTCTTCAAATTCGAGAAATGGAAAGTGTTATGTACAGCCGCGAATTGTTGTGGTAACTCAAGTCGGTAAACTACCGATCCGACACGATCAATAATATTGAATGGTCCAATGTACCTTGGATTTAGTTTCCCCCGTTTACCAAATTGAACAACGCCTTTCCAAGGTGAAACCTTAAGCATGACCATCTCTCCAACTTCAAATTCTATGTCTTTTCTTTTAATGTTCGCGTAACTCTTTTGTCGACTTTGGGCGGTTTTCAACCGTTGTTGAATTTGAATGATCTTCTCGGTAGTTTCTTGAATTATATCCGGACCCGTAATCTGTCTATCCCCCACTTCACTCCAACAAATTGGAGACCTGCACTTTCTATCATAGAGTGCTTCAAACGGCGCCATCTCAATACTCGAATGGTAACTGTTGTTGTAGGAAAACTCTGCTAATGGTAGATGTCGATCTCAACTGTTTCCAAAATCAATAACACATGCTCGTAGCATGTCTTCAAGCGTTTGTATCATCCTTTCACTCTGTCCATCAGTTTGTGGATGATAGGCAGTACTCATGTCTAGACGAGTCCCTAATGCTTGTTGTAACGTCTGCCATAATCTTGAAACAAATCTGCCATCCCTATCAGAGATAATAGAGACTGGTATTCCATGTCTGGAGACAACTTCCTTCAAGTATAGTCATGCCAACTTCTCCATTTTATCATCTTCTCTCATTGGCAGAAAGTGTGCTGACTTGGTGAGACGATCGACTATTACCCAAATAGTATCATAACCACTTGCAGTCCTTGGCAATTTAGTAATGAAATCCATGGTAATGTTTTCCCATTCCCATTCCGGGATTTCAGGTTGCTGAAGTAGACCTAGGGATGGCAATGATCATCTGATCCGATGGATATCCATCCGATCCGATTCGCTTAAAGCGGATACGGATGATCTTAAATGGATATGGATACGGATATGGATGAACCTAAATGGATATGGATGAATTATTTCATCCATGGATATATCCATTTACACCCGAAATACATATACAAATACAAAAATATAAATATATGCATATATAATAACTATTTCAAATGTATTTACCATTACACAGACCTTTTGTTTGTAACTATATAATGAATTCATTATGAGGAATCATAATTAAACATGTAAATCTAACTTAATAAACAAAATATTAGACATATAATATGTCATAATCTACGTTTAATGGTAAATTTAATAAATCATATTGAATCTTCGACAAAAATTACACATACTGGTTTAAGGATTTTAATTTATGTTATGTTAATTTTAGTTTTGTTATATTACGTGTTTGTTTTCAGTACATATTAGAAAATATTATAACATTTTTTAAATATCCAATGGATATCCATTAACCCGCTTAATCCACTGGATATGGATATGGATGGATGAACTGAATCTAAATGGATATGGATATGAATATGGATGAGCAAAAACTAAATGGATATGGATGTGGATATGACACCACTTGATCCATATCCGATCCATTGTCATGCCTAGATAGACATGATGGTTTCTGATGTTCAGCTTTGACCTTAGAACACATCAAGCATTCTCCTACGTACTTAGCAATATCGGCTTTCATACCCGGCCACCAAAAGTGTTTCTTGAGATCTTTGTTCATCTTTCCTGCTCTGGGATGTATTGAATATCTGGTTTTGTGTGCTTCCTTAAGTACCTTTTCTCTCACATCTCCAAACCTTGGTACCCAAATTCTTTCAGCTCTATATCGAGTTCCGTCTTCCCGAATATTAAGGTGTTTCTCCGACCCTTTGGGTATTTCATTTTTCAAATTCCCTTCTTTTACAACTCCCTGTTGCGCCTCATTTATTTAAGTAGTAAGGTGCTTTTCAAAAAAAAAAAAAATTTAAGTAGTAAGGTTAGTACGAATAATTATATTCATAGTTTTTACCCGTATAGGTTCTCTGTCCTTTCTACTCAAAGCGTCGGCTACCACATTCGCCTTTCCCGGGTGGTAACGAATCTCGAAATCGTAATCATTCAATAACTCTATCCATCTACGCTGCCTCATGTTCAGTTGTTTCTGATTAAATATGTGTTGAAGATTTTTGTGGTCGGTATATATAATACTTTTGAGCTCATATAAATAGTACCTCCAAGTCTTTAATGCAAAAACAACCGCGCCTAATTCCAAATCATGCGTCGTATAATTCTGCTCGTGAATCTTCAATTGTCTAGACGCATAAGCAATTACCTTCGTTCGTTGCATTAATACACAACCGAGACCTTGCTTTGAGGCGTCACAATATATCACAAAATCATCATTCCCTTCAGGCAATGACAATATAGGTGCCGTAGTTAACTTTTTCTTCAACAATTGAAACGCTTTCTCCGGCTCATCCTTCCATTCGAATTTCTTCCCTTTATGCGTTAATGCAGTCAAGGGTTTTGCTATTTTGGAAAAATCTTGGATGAATCTTCTGTAGTAACCAGCTAGTCCTAAAAATTGGCGTATATGTTTTGGAGTTTTCGCGGTTTCCCATTTTTCAACAGTTTCAATCTTCGCCGGATCTATCTGAATACCTTCTTTGTTCACTATGTGACCGAGGAATTGAACTTCTTCCAACCAAAATGCACACTTTGAAAATTTAGCGTACAGTTTTTCTTTCCTCAATAACTCTAGCACTTTTCTCAAATGTTCTTCATGCTCTTGATCATTCTTTGAGTAAATAAGTATGTCATCGATGAAAACAATGACAAACTTGTCAAGGTATGGTCCACACACTCGGTTCATGAGGTCCATGAACACAGCTGGTGCGTTAGTCAACCCAAACGGCATAACCATAAACTCCTAATGACCGTAACGCGTTCTGAAAGCAGTCTTCAGAATATCATCCTCCTTCACCCGCATTTGATGATACCCAGAACGTAAATCAATCTTCGAATAAACTGACGAGCCTTGTAGTTGATCAAATAAGTCGTTGATTCTCGGTAGTAGATAATGGTTCTTGATGGTAAGTTTGTTCAACTCTCGGTAGTCGATACACACCCTGAATGTACCATCCTTCTTTTTGACAAACAAAACAGGAGTTCCCTATGGTGATGTACTTGGTCGTATGAAACCACGCTCTAAAAGTTCTTGTAGTTGGCTTTGGAGTTCCTTCATTTCACTGGGTGCGAGTCTGTATAGAGCACGAGCTATTGGTGCAGCTCCTGAAACAAGATCTATTTGAAATTCCACAGATCGGTGTGGAGGTAGTCCCGGTAATTATTTCGGAAATACATCGGAAAATTCTATTACGACGGGAACATCATTGATGTTCTTCTCTTCGGTTTGTATTTTCTCGACGTGTGCTAGAATGGCATAGCAACCTTTTTTTATTAGCTTTTGCGCCTTCAAGTTACTAATAAGGTTTAGCTTCGCGTTGCTCTTTTCTCCGTACACCATTAAGGGTTTTCCTTCTTCTCGTACAATGCGAATTGCATTTTTGTAACATACGATCTCTGCTATCTCCTTTTTCAACCAGTCCATGCCAATTATCACATCAAAACTCCCTAACTCTACTGGTATCAAATCAATCTTAAACGTTCGCTAACCAGTTTAATTTCTCGATTCCGACATATTTTATCTGCCGAAATTAATTTACCGTTTGCTAATTCGAGTAAAAATTTATTATTCATAGACGTCAATGGACCACTTAATTTAGCACAAAAATCTCTACTCATATAGCTTCTATCCGCACCCGAATCAAATAAAACGTAAGCAGGTTTTTCATCGATAAGAAACGTACCCGTAACAAGCTCCGGGTCTTCCTGCGCTTCTTCCACATTAATGTTAAAAACTCTCCCACGGCTTTGCCCATTATTATTTCCCTGTTTTGGGCATGTAGTTTTGTAGTGGTCCTTCTTTCCGCATCCGAAACAAATAATGTGGGCAGTATTTGTTCTTTTAGTCACTGGTCCGAATGCTTCACACTTCGTTGCAGCATGACCCTTCCTATTACATTTGGTACATACTACTTCACAAAATTTACCCGGATGATATCCTTCACACCTATAGCATGGAATTTTCTGATTGTTGTTGTCATTGTTGTAGTGACCCGAACTTTTCCATGATTATATATTAAATAAAAACTATATTTGCATGATTAAATGTTTCCAACATGTTAAGCAATCAAACTTGTTAAGACTTAATTTATTGAAATGAGTTTCATGTTGTCCACCCAAGTTGACCGGCGATTCACGAACGTTAAAACTTGTAAAAACAACATGATATATATATATATATATATATATATATATATATATATATATATATATATATATATATATATATATATATATATATATATATATATATATATATATTTAACATGATATTATGATGAGTAAGTATCTCACCAAGTACATTAACAATGAGTTATATACATAAAATGAAAGTAGTGAATTAAGAAACGCGAAACGATATATATAACGGCTATCGTTACAACAACGTCTTACTAAATACATATGTATCATGTTAAGATATTAATACACTATGTTTAACATCATGAAATGATAATTACATATATCATTAAGCGTATTAACAATGAACTACATGAGTAAGATGAGACTACTAACTTAAGGATTTCGAAACAATACATATATGTAACGATTATCGTTGTAATAGTATTTTACACATATTTATATGATATTAAGATATATTAATACAACATGTTAACATGTTAACATAAAAATTTAACATCTCATTTAAGTGTAATAACAATGGATCAATTACATTTAACAAGATCGTTAACTTAAAGGTTCCGAAACAACGCTTACATATAACGACTAACGATGACTTAACGACTCAGTTAAATGTATATACATGTAGTGTATTAAGATGTATTAATACACTTTTGGAATACTTCATGACGTATATCAAAGTACTTCTACTTAACAAAAATGCTTACAATTACATCCTCATTCATTTTCATCAACAATTCTACTCGTATGCACCCGTATTTGTACTCGTACAATACACAGCTTCTAAGATGTATATACTATTGGTATATACACTCAATCATCAGCTCCTTAGCAGTTTATATGAGTCATTAAACATGTGAGAACCATCATTTGGCAACTAGCATGAAATATCTCACAAAATTACAAAAAATATTATAAATCATTCATGAATTATTTACATGAAAACAAACTTACATATCCTTTATATCTAATCCATATACCAACGACCAAAAACACCTACAAACACTTTCATTATTCAATTTTATTCATCTAATTGATCTCTCTCAAGTTCTATCTTCAAGTTCTAAGTGTTCTTCATAAATTCTATAAGTTCTAGTTTCATAAAAATCAAGAATACTATCAAGTTTGCAAGATTACTTCCAAGCTTTCTAATCCAATCCAAGTAATCATCTAAGTTCAAGAAATCTTCCTTATTTATAGTAAGATATCTTTCTAATACAAGGTAATACTCATATTCAAACTTTGATTCAATTTCTATAACTATAACTATCTTATTTCGAGTGGAAATCTTACTTGAACTTGTTTTCGTGTCATGATTCTACTTCAAGAACTTTCAAGCCATCCAAGAATCCTTTGAAGCTAGATCAATTTTTGTCACTTCTAGTAGGTTTACCTACTAAACTTGAGGTAGTAATGATGTTCATAACATCATTAGATTCATATATATAAAACTATCTTATTCGAAGATTTGAACATGTAATCACTTGAACATAGTTTAGTTAATTCTAAACTTTTTCGCAAACAAAGTTAATCCTTCTAACTTGACTTTTAAAATCAACTAAACACATATTTTATATCTATATGATATACTAACTTAATGATTTAAAACCTGAAAACACGAAGAACACCGTAAAACCGGACATACGCCGTCGTAGTGAAATCGGGGGCTGTTTTGGGTTAAAAAAATAAAAAGTATCTTAATCTTTGAATTGGAAGTTTGTTTTCTGGAAAAATGATATTACATATGAACATGATACTATATCCAAAAATCATGGTTAAACACAAAATGGAAGTTTGTTTTTCAAAATGGTCATCAAGATGTCATTTTTTCAACGGAAATGACTACCTCTTTAAAAAATGACTTGTAACCTGTATTTTTGACTATAAACTTATACTTTTTCTGTTTAGTTTCATAAATTTCAGTTCATTATGAAACCATAGCAACTTGAATCACTAAAAACGGATTTGAAACGAAGAAATGACGGGTAAAACAAAATTGGATACACTTGCTAGTTTTAGCTACGAAAATTTTGTAACAAATCTAGACTAAACATATCCTAACTAATTTATATTGTATTATACATATTATGTAATCTTGGGATAACATTGACACGTATACAATGTTTTGACATATCATATCGACCCATATATATATTATTTGGAACAACCATAGACACTCTATATGCAGTAATGTTTGAGTTAGCTATACAGGGTTGAGGTTGATTCCAAAAATATATATACTTTGAGTTGTGATCTAGCCTGAGACGTGTATACACTGGGTCGTGGATTGATTCAAGATATATATATATATATATATATATATATATATATATATATATATATATATATATATATATATATATATATATATATATATATATATATATATATATATATATATATTGATTTATTTCTGTACATCTAACTGTGGATAACTAGTTGTAGATTACTAACGAGGACTGCTAACTTAACAAACTTAAATCATAAAAACGTAATAAAAAATGTTGTGAATATATTTCGATCATAAATTGATATATATGTACATATTTGTTATAGGTTCGTGAATCGACCAGTTGCCAAGTCTTACTTCCCGACGAAGTAAAAATATGTGAAAGTGAGTTATAGTCCCACTTTTTAAATCTAATATTTTTGGGATGAGAATACATGTAGTTTTATAAATGTTTTACAAAATAGACACAAGTACGTGAAACTACATTCTATGGTTGAAATATTAAACCGAATATACCCCTTTTTAGTCTGGTAATCTAAGAATTAGGGAAAAGACTCCCTAATTGAAGCGAATCCTAAAGATAGATCTATTGGGCCCAACAAGCCCCATCCAAAGTACCGGATGCTTTAGTACTTCGAATTTATCATGTCCGAAGGGAGTCCCGGAATGATAGGGGATATTCTATATGCATCTTGTTAAGGTCGGTTACCAGATGTTCACCATATGAATGATTTTTATCTCTATGCAGTTTGTGAAATGCCTGATACGAGATGTGTATTTATGAGAAATGAAATCTTGTGGTCTATTATTACAATTTGATAAATATATAGGTTAAACCTATAACTCACCAACATTTTTTGTTGACGTTTTAAGCATGTTTATTCTCAGGTGATTGTTAAGAGCTTCCGCTGTTGCATACTAAATTAAGGACAAAATTTGGAGTCCATGCTTGTATAATATTGTTTAAAAACTGCATTCGAAGGCATATATTGATGTGTAATATTATTGTAAACCATTATGTAATGGTCGTGTGAAAACGCTATATTTTAGATTATCATTATTTGATAATCGTCGTAATATTTTAAAAGTTATGGTTTGTTTTAAAATCGAATGCAGCCTTTGAAAAACGTCTCATATAGAGGTCAAAACCTCGCAACGAAATCAATTAATATGGAACGTTTATAATCAATATGAACGGGACATTTCAGTTATTGTTATTGAGATTGCTATTGGGATTGATGTGGTTGTTATTGTTGTTGAGAGGTTTGGTGAAGTTATTGTTGTTGGGACGCTTGTTGTAGTTGTTGTTGGGATTGCGATTGTTGTTGTTGCGATTGATGTTGCGGTTGTTGGGATAGTTGTTGCGATTGTGGTTGTGATTGTTGTTGTTGTTGTATTGGTAACTCTTGTCACTGTTTTTCTCCCACTTTCTCTTGACTTGTTTCGTGTTGGCCTCTTCGGCCGCCTGTTCTTTAATCCTTCCCTCAATCTGATTTATGAGTTTGTGAGCCATTCGACTTGCCTTTTGTATGGAGGCGGGCTCGTGTGAACTCACATCTTCTTGAATCCTTTCTGGTAACCATTTTACAAATGCGTCAATCTTCTCCTCTTCATCTTCGAATACTCTTGGACACAATAGGCTCAACTCTGTAAATCGTCGTTCGTACGTGGTGATGTCAAAACCTTGCGTTCGTAATCCTCTAAGCTCTACCTTAAGCTTATTGACCTCGTTTCTGGGACGATACTTCTCGTTCATCAAGTGCTTGAATGCTGACCACGGTAGTGCGTAAGCAGCATCTTGTCCCACCTGCTCAAGATAGGTGTTCCACCATGTTAATGCAGTACCTGTGAAGGTATGCGTAGCGTACTTTACTTTGTCTTCTTCAGTACATTTACTTATGGCACCGATTCAAACTTTTTGGTCCACCGTTTTAATTCGATTGGACCCCCGGTTCTATCGAATTCCAAAGGTTTACAGGCAGTGAATTCTTTGTAGGAGCATCCTACCCGATTTCTTGTGGAATTAGTTCCACTGCTAGAACTAGAGTTATTGTTGTTATTTTGCATTGCGGCCTGCACTGCGGCTATGTTCGCAGCAAGGAAAACACGGAAGTCTTCCTCACTCATGTTCAAGTTCTGACGAGTCATCGCTGCCATTTCCTTCAAAAATAGCCAAAAGAATTGAGTTAATCATATAGAATTTAAGAGTAGTCAATAGTATTTCGTAGCATAATATGAACTCTTTTATAAAAGCTTTTTCTTCATATTAGCGTTTTATAAGTTTTAATTCGGGTAATACCTACCCGTTAAGTTCATACTTTGTAGCTACTATACAATTCAACTACTACGATTCTATATGAAAAACTAAATACAATAATATTTCGCGTTTAAACTTTTATACAATATTTTTACAAATTTACAATACCGCTATTTTACATATAGCATGAAATATAGCACACAATAACTTTGATACAAAACAGTTATGACAACAATCCTAGTTAATACGCAAGTCGTTCAGCAAAGGCAATAAAAACACGTAATTCATAAGTCCAGAAACAAGTCATGCATTCTGGTTTTACTAAGACTACTTCCCATCCTTGGTCTTGTAGAACATAACCGTTGTGGCCGTTGACAAGACATCATGTTGTAACGTCGCCAAAGGGACGAGGGTTTCGTAATGCCCAACAGCCCCGTAACAATCTAAAAACCTTGTTTCTTACCCCAACTACTGAATCCGTCACTTGTGGGGAGATTTTATTTAAAAGTTGTAATCCGATGTTCTTTTTCTCACTTTGGTGAGAAGCGAACATCACTAGCCCGTAAGCATAACATGCTTCTTTATGTTGCATGTTAGAAGCTCTTTCTAACTCACGATGTCCTACGTTGGGATATGTTGAGTCAAAATAGGTTCTTAACCCGTAGCGTAAAATTGCATTTGGGTTTCCCGCATTTAACGCTTTAAAGAAAACACGACTACCCCATCTTTCAAATGAAATACTTTTATAAACTAAGGTATGCCTGGAACGTTCTTCAAATGTTCTACAAACTAATTTGCCATAAATAATTGTGCCGACGAATTCTGACCGACTTTAGACAAGATTTCATCAATCATGTCCCCATGTAGGTCTTCTAAAATTTTTGGTTGTCTATCCTTAACGTCCATTGTGTTTTTATACTGTAAAACAGACTAGAATTAGATTCGTAAAAGATAATAATACAAGAAATTTTCACATACAACAAGAAAAGTACAAGCACACTTATTTTACATATTTTACACCTCATGATTACAACTCTTTATTCCGACTCACTAGTTTCTTCCTCTTCGGACCTGTTTCGTTTTGCTAATTTTCTAGGGATATATGATGTTCCTCTAATACGAGCCGTTGTTTTCACAAATTGTTTAGAAAAACCTGGTGGCTTAGAGGTTCCCGGGTTATTGTTACAACTTAAGAAATACGGGTGTTGACGATACATATAAAGTTCATCGGGGTTGGAATCAGGTTTCTCTATTTTGATGCCCTTTCCCTTATTATTTTCTTTTGCTTTTTCAAATTGGGTCGAGGTAATTTCTAAAACATCATCGGAATCCTCATCGGGATCCGATTCATCAAAAAATTGGTAATCTTCCCAATATTTTGCTTCCTCGGCGGAAACTCCATTGACCATTATTAATTTTGGTCCATTAGTTGAGGGTTTTCTTTTATTTGTCTGTTTTTCAGTGGTTCCTAAAATTTTCCCCTCCGGAACCTCTTCTTCCGGTTCCTCTTCTTCCGGTTCCTCCTCTTCCGGTTCCTCTTCTTCGGGTTCCTCTTCTTCCGGTTCCTCTTCGGGAATTTGTGAATCTTCCCAAAATATATTCGACTCTTCATTATTATTAGGTGAGTCGATGGGATTTGTACTAGAGGTAGACATCTATCACACATTATCAAATACGTTAAGAGATTAATATATCACATAATATTTACATGTTAAATATATATAGTTTTCAACAAAAAGTGTTAAGCAATCGTTTTTAAAGAAAAATATACGGTCGAAGTCCAGACTCACTAATGCATCCTACATACTCAATAAGACACACTAATGTAAAATTCCAATTCTCTAAGACCAACGCTCGGATACCTACTGAAATGTCCCGTTCATATCAATTTATAAACGTTCCATATTAATTGATTTCGTTGCGAGGTTTTGACCTCTATATGAGACGTTTTTCAAAGACTGCATTCGATTTTAAAACAAACCATAACCTTTATTTTATCGATAAAGGTTTAAAAATATTATGACGATTATCAAATAATGATAATCTAAAATATAGCATTTTCACACGATTATTACATAATGGTTTACAATAATATTACACATCAATTTAAGTCTTTGAATGCAGTTTTTAAACAATATTATACAAGCATGCTGACTCCAACTCTTGTCCATAAATTAGCATGCAACAGCGGAAGCTCTTAATAATCACCAGAGAATAAACATTCTTTAAACGTCAACAAAAATGTTGGTGAGTTATAGGTTTAACCTATATATTTATCAAATCGTAATAATAGACTACAAGATTTCATATTTCCATTTCTCATAAACAACATGCAATCTGCATAAAAATAATTCATATGATGAACACTTGGTAATCGACCTTAACAGGATGCATATAGAATATTCCCATCATTCCGGGACTCTCATCGGACATGATAAATAGAAGTACTAAAGCATCCGTAACTCGGATGAGGCTTGTTGGGCCAAATAGATCTATCTTTAGAATTTGCGTCAATTGGTGGCAATTATAATAAACACCAATTCTTATGCTACCAAGCTAAAAAGGGGCATATTCGGTTCGATAATTCAACATAGAATGTAATTTTGATCACTTGTGTCTATTTTGTAAAACATTTTTAAAACTGCATGTATTCTCATCCCAAAAATAATAGATTTTAAAAGTGGGACTATAACTCACTTTCACAGATTTTTCCTTTGTTGGAAATAAGACTTGGTCACTGGTCGATTCATGAACCTATAATAAATATGTACATATATATATATCAAAGTATGATTTAAATATATTCACAATATTTTTTATTACGTTTTTATGATTTAAGTTTGTTAAGTTAGCAGTCCTCGTTAGTAACCTACAACTAGTTGTCCACAGTTAGATGTGCTAAAATAAATCAATATATATTATCTCGAATCAATCCACGACCCAGTGTATACAAGTCTCAGGCTAGATCACAACTTAAAGTATATATATAATATTTTGGAATCAACCTCACCCCTGTATAGCTAACTCAAACATTACTGCATATAGAGTGTCTATGGTTGTTCCGATATATATATATATATATATATATATATATATATATATATATATATATATATATATATATATATATATATATATATATATATATATATATATATATATATATATATATATATATATATGGTTCGATATGATATGTCAAAACATTGCATACATGTCTATGGTATCCTAAGATTATATAATATGTATAATATAATATAAATTAGTTAGGATATGTTTAGTCTAGATTTGTTACAAAATTTTCATAGCTAAAACTAGCAAATTTATCCAATTTTGTTTTACCCGTCATTTCTTCGTTTCAAATCCGTTTTGAGTGATTCAAGTTGCTATGGTTTCATAATGAACTGAAATTTATGAAACTAAACATAAAAAGTATAAGTTTATAGTCAAAAATACAGGTTACAAGTCATTTTTTAAAGAGGTAGTCATTTCCGTCGAAAGAATGACATCTTGATGACCATTTTGAAAAACATACTTCCACTTTGTGTTTAACCATGATTTTTGGATATAGTATCATGTTCATATGTAATATCATTTTTCCAGAAAACAAACTTCCAATTCAAAGATTAAGATACTTTTTATTTTTTTTAACCCAAAACAGCCCCCGATTTCACTACGACGGCGTATGTCCGGTTTTACGGTGTTCTTCGTGTTTCCAGGTTTTAAATCATTAAGTTAGTATATCATATAGATATATAACATGTGTTTAGTTGATTTTAAAAGTCAAGTTAGAAGGATTAACTTTGTTTGCGAACAAGTTTAGAATTAACTAAACTATGTTCTAGTGATTACAATTTTAAATCTTCGAATAAGATAGCTTTATATATATGAATCGAATGATGTTATGAACATCATTACTACCTCAAGTTTTGTGGATAAACCTACTGGAAAAGAGAAAAATAGATCTAGCTTCAAAGGATCCTTGGATGGCTTGAAAGTTCTTGAAGTAGAATCATGACACGAAAACAAGTTCAAGTAAGATTTTCACTCGAAATAAGATTGTTATAGTTATAGAAATTGAATCAAAGTTTGAGTATGAGTATTACCTTGAATTAGAAAGATATCTTACTGTAAATAAGAAAGATTTCTTGAGATTGGATGATCACTTGAAATGGATTTGCAAGATTGGAAGTAAGCTAGCAAGTTTGAAAGATTTCTTGAAGTGTTCTTGAATGGTTGTTTTTATGATGATTAAAGCTTGTAATTGAAGCTAAAAGATGGTGAAAATGCTTAGAGATGATCAAGTATGATGTTAGGAGTATTTTGATAGAGAATTTGGAGTGTAAGTATGAGAAAATGGAATGAAAAAATGGGGTAAAATCATAAAAACGGGATTACTTGTTATAAAGAAAAAAAAGATCCTTAAGTTTGTTTTTAGCTCATTAGTCTAACAAGTTATTAAATAATGGTTCCACATGTTTTTGACTCTAAGATGGCTGCTAAGAATGAATGATTAAAGGTGTATATACCAATAGTAAATACATCTAGAAGCTGTGTATTGTACGAGTACGAATACGGGTACATACTAGTAGAATTGTTGATGAAAATGAATGAGAATGTAATTGTGAGCATTTTTGTTAAGTAGAAGTACTTTGATATGTGTCTTGAAGTCTTTCAAAAGTGTACTAATATATATTAATACACTACATGTATATACATTTTAACTGAGTTGTTAAGTCACTGTTAGTCGTTACATGTAAGTGTTGTTTTGAAACCTTTAAGTTAACGATCTTGTTAAATGTTATTAATCCATTGTTATAATACTTAAATAAGATGTTAAATTGTTATGTTATCATAATAACATGGTGTATAAATATATCTTAACATCATATATATATGTTAAAATACTATTACAACGATAATCGTTACATATATGTCTCGTTTCGAAATCCTTAAGTTAGTAGTCTTGTTTTTACATATGTAGTTCATTGTTAACACACTTAATGATTTACCTAGTTATCATTTTATCATGTTAAATATAGTGTAACAATATCTTAATATGATACATATGTATTTAGTAATACGTTGTTATAACGATAATCATTATATATATATATATATATATATATATATATATATATATATATATATATATATATATATATATATATATCATTTTCGAGTTTCTTAAATCAATAATCTCATTTGTTTGTATATAACTCATTGTTAACATATTTATTTAGATACTTACTTATCATAATCTCATGTTAACCATATATATATCCATTTATATAACATCATGTAGTTTTTACAAGTTTTTAACGTTCGTGAATCGCTGGTCAACTTGGATGGTCAATTGTCTAAATGAAACTCATTTCAAATAATCAAGTCTTAACAAGTTTGATTGGTTATCAAGTTGGAAACATTTAATTATGTAAATATCAATCTCATTTAATATATATAAACATGGAAATGTTCGGGTCACTACACGTTTCTCTCTTGAACTTTTTCTCTTTGTTTGCTTTTACCTTTGGAATTTTTTTTGGAGCTAATTTTATATAATAAAATTTTGGTGAGAAATTGGATTGAATGTGTTAATTGGATTGAAAGTGTTGATATGATATGGAATATATACACAGAGTATAATAAATAAATTAAAAAAATATCAAAATTTTCCGTAAACGTTGGAGAATTTTTTTTTTCAAACGTTCCTTTTTCTAACCGTTGGCCGTACAGGAAAATACTATGGAAAGAAATGAAAAAGGGCGATTTGAACGACGGATTGTAGGGCGAGAAGCACGGAGATCCGCTGCCATCGGCGCTCTGCTGGGTAGCTGTGTAGACGGATGCCAAGACCAAATCGTTGGGACCTCTCTAACCACCTTTCTATTCTCATGAGAGAAAAGAAAATATTAATCAATGTAAAAATCAAAGTGAAAACACTCAATCAATCAAGATTAATATTAAGCTAACATTTCCTTATATATATATATATATATATATATATATATATATATATATATATATATATATATATATATATATATATATATATATATATATATATATATATATATATATATATATATATATATATATATATATATATATTAAATTAAATTAATCATGAAAAATAGTTGCACCTGTAATCAACCATAAAACAAAACATATAAATATAAAATAAAATTTTGTTATAATTTAGGATTTTATAACTACCTTTAGTGGCCTATGCTTTAATTAAGAACTTATATATATATATATATATATATATATATATATATATATATATATATATATATATATATATATATATATATATATGTATGTATGTATGTATGTAAGAATAGAGAGGAAGTATACTCTGAGAATTATATGAAAAAATGAGTGTGCCTCTCACTTACATTCATGATGTCAATTTATACTACTCAAATCACTGTACAACTCTATTCATCAAATAGTTAAATCACTGTACAACTCTATTCATCAAATAGTTTAATAGATATGTTGTTAGAAATTTGTCTCACAAATCTTTGACTTTTGAGACTTTAGAGATATGTAGAAATAAATATGTCAGGCACACAATGTATATTATAACACTCCTCTTTGAATGACAATTTATTAGAGAGCAACTAGTACTGCCTCGTTAAAAACCTTGCTAAAGAAAAACCCAGTGGGATGAAAACTTTAGCTAAGGGAAAAAGAGTACAATATAGAGTTGACTCCCCCTCAAGTAGACATCGTTGAGTCGTCACATCTTTTGAACATGCTTCATGCCAATATTGTGAACGTGTATTCTGAAAATAGCTGTTAAAAGTGATCTGGTGAAAAGATCAACAGAGTTTTAACTGGATTGAACATATCTCATTTCAGTTTGGTTGTCCTTAATGAGATCTTGAGTGTATGAGAATAATATGAGGTTCATCAGAAACTGTATCATCTAAATCTTTTATGTACAAGTTTAGCCCCTGTGATTTATCTACAGTCTCCTTCATGGTTTACTCAAACTGTTGTATCAATTCCTATTCCATTTCAGTCTTTTTCTGAGCCTTACCAACATACCATTCTTTTCCATCAAAGTTATGACCGTTAAGACCGTCTATGGCTTTAGCGCCTCGTCAGCATTTATGTTTTGTTCTGTCACTTTTGATACTCTTCTTTCATTTGTTCTATGCAAGCTGCATTATCTTCATAGATAGTTGTTGGACTTTTATCACGTTCTAGTTCACAAGAATCAGTAATGAGTTGTGTCATTGATCTCAACCAAAATCATTCCCGAATGGCTTCATGTAATGCAATCACTTCTGCATGATTTGATGATGTTGCAACAAGTGTTTGTTTTTTAGAACACCATGATACTGCGGTGCCTCCATTTAGGAATACATATCCAGTTTGAGATTTAGCTTTGTAACATCCCGTTTTTCCCGTACGTATTGAAAGGTACATACTTAATCATTTGTACGTTTATAACTCGTTAGCTTACGCGTAAATGTATGAATATATGTATAGATATATATATGTATGTGTATACTTGATAATGTGTGCATAAGCAAGTCTATATGTGGGTTTTGATAGCGTTAAGTCTTGCGAGAATATAGTTGAAGGTTAGGTGAGAATAGGAACCGGGTTTGAAATGTACAAAAATTAATTAATGTTGAAATTTGTTTAAGATGGTCGAGCTGCTCAGTTACAGCCTTAGGCCGCGCCGCGACAAAATGGTCCGCGCCGCGGCATAACAAGCAAACCAAGAACATAATGAGGGTTAAGAAGGGTCGATTTTCTTGTTGAATGTCGCGCCGCGACGAATTGGGCCGCGCCGCGGCAGTCCTGCTGGACAGAATCCGGACTTAACTCATTTTAAGGGAATTTAAGGGGTAAATTGGTAATTTGACGTGTAAGTCTGATGGGAGCATTAAATCTCATCCACTTGTTCATTTAATTGAATTTCTTTTCCCTTTTCTTTCTATTTTCTCTCCCAAAACTCAAAGCCCAATTGAATTAAAGGTGAGATTTGAGAGTGAAGGATTGAGGGTTGATCTTTGGAGCAAGAATTAAATTTGTTCCTCTTGTCTCTAGCTACCCGTTGATAGTCTCGGTAAGTTCTAACCCTAAGTTTTGAGTTTTAATTGGTTAATGGCTAGGGTTTTGGTTACTAGAGACTTGTATGACCCATTTGGGGTTAAAATGGGTGAACTTGGGTTATGTGGGTGAAAGGAAATCTTAAATAGCTATAACCTAGGGTTTGACCTTATGATTTAAGATTTGTAAGTATTAATGGTGTTGTTAAGCTTTAAAACACTTGTTTAATGTTGAAAGAGTGTTAAAATGGGTCAAAAGGGGTAATGTTGACCCAGTTTGGGTGAAATGGGTATGAATTACCCTAAGTTGCGATTAATTAATGTTAGTAGACTTAAATCACTAGCTTTAGTGATTTAATATGAGTCTTGGCCATTTATGGGCGGTTTTGAGGTAGGTGAGCTATTTGATGCAAATGGGTCATTAAATGCTCAAGTGATATGTAGTGTGGTAAGTTCCACTAGTTGTGTAATTAAATATGTACTTATGTATTAGGTACGTTGCCTTGAAGTTTCAGAAGTGCATAATCATCACCGAAGTGTTAAGGTGAGTGGAATAATTATATGCGTGCATATATGATGTATTTATTTGTGCAGTTGAGTTGTGAAGTGTCGACGTGTTAAGACACCACTCCTCACGTGGCGAGTGAAGTGTCGATGTGTTAAGACACCACTCGGGAGTGAAGTATCGATGTGTTAAGATGCCACTCCGAGAGATGTAACGAGTGAAGTGTCGATGTGCTAAGACACCACTCGGAGTGAAGTGTCGAAGTGTTAAGGTACCACCCGGGGTGAAGTATCGACGTGTTAAGGTGCCGCCCATGGGGTTAGTGTACGAAGTGTTAAGTGCACTAATGGTTGTTATGAACTCCGACGGTCTTTAAACACCGTTCCCTCATTCGTTTGGTTAACCATGGTTGTGTGTGTGTGGATTGTAGCATATTATATTGTTTAAACTATATGCTATTGTTATGCTAGCTCGTATGGTGGAAGGTTTAGTGTTATACTTGTGATGGCATGATTACTTATAATGCTAGCATGTATGCGGTAAATGCGTAAGTGATTGTAAGTAAGTAGGTTGTATATGTAAACGTATAATTATTGCACTCACTAAGTATTAGCTTACCCCTCTCGTTGTTTATCTTTTTAGATGCAGGTGTGGACAAGGGCAAGGGGGTTGTTGGACACTAGGTGTCCCTTGATGATGTTATGTTGGAGCTTTTGGAAGTTGGCCTAGCGTTTTGGGTAGTTTAGTCCCGAACCATGCTCGATGTGTTGTTTGGTTTAAAACTATCATTTTTGTATTGGTCAAACTTGTATCACATTCATTAATGGCCTTTGTGCCTTTTGTAAACACTAAACTTGTTGTATGTTTTAACGAAACGTGTGGAATGGTTTACATATTTAATTGACGTGTAAATGTGTATTATTTTAAAAAAAAAAATTTATCGTATGGAATACGGGTTGGGTTGTTTCAAGTGGTATCAGAGCATGGTCTAAGGGATTTTGGTGACTTGAGATAGGTGCCTAGACTTAGACTTTATTGTGCATGCGCTTTTATGCGGGACTTGTAGGACTTTGGGTCTAATCGGGAATTGTTAGTGCTTTGGTTATGTGAACTAACCTCGTGCTAATTGATTTGTGTTGTGTTTAGCAATCATAAGATGGATGTTGTACTAGCAAGTTAATGTGACGTGCTCGCGTAACAATGATTAGCTACCATTGTTACGGGTGCGAATCGTGTCAAACAAGTAATGTATGACGATTGTTGAGTTAGATGGAGAAGTGTAGGGTATACGTATATGCATACGTGTTATGTCCTTTTGTTTCGTTCGTTGTTTAATCTTTTCCGTTTTATAGAATGAAGATGAGAAACAGACACGACACCGAAAATGGGGGCACTAGTGAGGACGCCGAGTTGACGGCCAAGATTGAGGCCATTCTTAAAAGTCAAAAGGCGGAGTACCTTGTGGATATCAAGAAGATGTTCCTAGACTCAATTGACGAACAATTGGTCAATGTAGTCAAAGAACAAGTTAAAGCCGTCCTACATGAAGATAATGTGGGAAGACGTGACTTTCTCTATAAGAACTTTAAGGATGCTCAACCACCTACTTTTGAGGGCGAAAGAGACCCATTAAAGAGTTCCCGGTGGATCTCCGATATGGAGGGGGCCTTTCGAACTTGTGAATGCCCGATTGATAAAAAGATAAGGTATGGTTGTAGCATGCTAAGAGGTGATGCGAAGATATGGTGGGATGCAAAAATCCAAGTTTATGGCGAAGAACAATGCATGGATTTTACTTGGGATGAGTTCAAAACGGAGTTCTTCCAAGAGTACCAAACTTCGGCCGATCTTACTAGGCTTAAGGATGAGTTACGTTCCTTGAGGCAAGGGTCGATGGATTTGAATACTCTTAAATCCGTTTACTTGTCGAAAACTCAATTTTGCCCGGAGTATGTCGGGAATGATAAAATGTTGAAGGAAGACTTTTACCAAATCTTGAATGATAATTATCAAGAGAAGATAAGCGTGAATGTGGTGAAGAGTTTTGATGAGTTGTTTGATATGGCCAAAGGTTTCGAGTCGCTCATCTTGAGAAAGAGTGGCTTTACCTTCGGCAAAAAGAAGTTTGAAGCTACTAGTCATTCGAACTTTTCTAACAAGAAGCACAAGAAGGGCTCCGAGAGTGTTGGTAGTGTTAAGAAGGGTGCTTCCGGTGATTTTACTTATGCTTGCTACAATTGTGGGCAAAGGGGGCACATGGCTCGTGAGTGCCCGAAACAATCAACCACAACCAAGCTCACTTGTTTTAATTGTGGTAAAGAAGGGCATAAGAGGCCGGAGTGTCCCGACTTGCGGGGTGATCATGTTAAGAGGTTAGAGAAGGCGGCGGGCACGGCTAAGGGGCGGAATTATTTGATGACCAACGATGAGGCCAGGCATTCCAATGAAGTTGTCTCAGGTACTTTCATGGTTAACTCTAATCCGGCAAAGATATTATTTGATAGCGGTGCTAATTTGTCTTTTGTATCATCTCGATTTGTGTCTAAGCTTAACAAACCGCTAGCTAAGTTAAGTCATCCGGTAGAAGTTAAAATAGCGGATGGTAAGATGGTGCTAGGGGTTGATGTGTGTAAAGATTGTAATGTTGTGTTTGGTACCGAAACGTTTAAAATCGATCTCATTCCGATGACTTTGGGTGAGTTTGATATTGTTGTTGGCATGGATTGGCTCGATCGTTATAGAGCCGATATTGTATGCCATGATAAGTTCATTCGTGTGAGAACCCCAAGTGGGGGAGAGTTGATTATTCATGGTGATAAACGAAGATGACTTGTACCATTATGCACTTATGCACGGGCACGACGTTTTCTCAAGAGTGGTGGTGTATGTTATCTCGCTCATGTAGTTGATACTCGTGAAGCCACCACCCATTCGTAAAATTCCGGTGGTTAATGAGTTTGAAGACGTTTTTCCGGATGAGTTACCGGGTGTTCCGGCGGAAAGACAAGTAGAATTTCGCATTGAGTTGGTTCCGAGAGCTACTCCCATTGCTAAACCTCCTTATCGTTTAACGCAAACGGAAATGCAAGAGTTGTTAAATCAAACCCAACAGTTGCTTGAGAAGGGTTTCATTCGACCGAGCTCCTCGCCATGGGGTGCTCCGGTTTTGTTTGTGAAAAAGAAAGATGGAAGTATGCGGATGTGCATCGATTATAGGGAGTTGAATAAAGTGACGATCAAGAATCGTTATCCATTGCCTCAGATTGACGATTTGTTTGACCAACTCCAAGGTGCAATGTATTTTTCTAAGATTGACTTACGGTCCGGCTATCATCAAGTGCGGGTCCGTGAGGAAGACATAGAGAAAACAGCTTTTCGAACGCGTTATGGGCATTATGAGTTTGTAGTTATGCCTTTTGGTCTTACGAATGCACCGACGGAATTCATGGATCTTATGAACCGAGTGTGCCAACCTATGTTGGACAAGTCGGTAATTGTGTTCATCGACGACATACTTGTTTATTCTAAGAGTATGAAGGAACATGAGCACCATTTGCGTGAAGTGTTGAAGACATTGCGGAAGGAGAAGTTGTATGCAAAATTCTCCAAATGTGAATTTTGGCTAAGGGAAGTTCAATTCCTTGACCATATTATGAATCGAGAAGGAATTCAAGTAGACCCGGGGAAGATAGAAACGGTGAAGAATTGGGGACAACCGACTATGCCTACGAAAATCCGAAGCTTTCTCAGATTGGCCGGTTATTATCGTCGGTTCATCCAAGACTTTTCTAAGGTTGCTTCTCCTTTGACTAAATTGACGAGGAAGAACGTAAGGTTCAATTGGGAGAACGTGCAAGAAATCGCTTTTCAATTGTTAAAAGAGAAATTGTGTCAAGCTCCGGTGTTAATGTTGCCGGAAGGGGTAGAAGACATGACGGTTTATTGTGATGCTTTTTTAAATGGGCTCGGGTGTGTTTTGATGCAAAGAGGTAAAGTCATCGCTTACGCCTCTCGACAATTAAAGGAACACGAAAAGAGATACCCGACTCACGATCTTGAATTGGCGACAGTGGTTCATGCGTTGAAAATTTTGCGCCACTACTTGTATGGTGTCAAGTGTACGATTTATTCGGACCATAAGAGTTTGAAACATCTCTTTACTCAACGAGATTTGAATTATCGTCAACGTAGGTGGATGGATGTGGTAAAGGATTATGATTGTGAGATACTTTACCATCCGAGAAAGGCGAACGTGGTCGCGGATGCGTTGAGTCGAAAGAGTCAACATTCGGCGATACGAGTAGGATCGTTACGCATGATTATTACTAACGATTTCCTTGTAAAGCTTGGTGAGATTCAAATAGAAGCGTATGTTCACAACAAGCATGAAGAGCGGATTGTGGGGCAAATGGAGTTCATTACTATGGGCTCGCGTGGTTTGTTGTCGTTTCAAGGAAGAGTGTGGGTACCTAAGATGGGTGGTAACCGAAAAGTGCTACTAGATGAAGCACATAAGTCAAAGTATTCCATTCATCCGGGTGCAACAAAGATGTACTATGACTTGAAGAAAGATTATTGGTGGCCCGGTATGAAACGTGATGTGGTTAAGTATGTTGAACAATGCGTCACGTGTTTGCAAGTTAAAGCCGAACACCAAAAGCCGTACAGTAAGTTACAACCCTTGGAAGTCCTGAAATGGAAATGGGAGCACATTACCATGGACTTCATTACTAAGTTACCGAAGACGGCGAGAACCCAATATGATACGATTTGGGTGATAGTTGATCGATTGACGAAAAGTGCTTTCTTCCCATTCGGGAAACGATATCATCGGAGATTTTATCCAAGTTGTTTATCAAGGAGGTGATATCGAGACATGGGGTTCCTATATCTATTGTTTCGGATCGAGATACTCGTTTTACGTCCCGGTTTTGGAACAAGTTTCATGAAGATATGGGTACTCAATTGAAAATGAGCACGGCGTATCATCCTCAAACGGACGGTCAAACCGAGCGTACGAACCAAACGTTGGAGGATATGTTAAGGGCGTGTATTATTGATTTTGGTGGAAGTTGGGATGAGCACTTGCCATTGGTGGAATTCTCGTACAATAATAGTTACCACACTAGTATTGGAATGCCACCGTATGAGATGCTTTATGGGCGTAGGTGTCGAACTCCCATTTGTTGGGGAGAAGTGGGTCAAAGAGAGATCGGGAGCTCTGATTTGGTTTTGGAGACGAATTGTAAGATTGAGATGATTCGGGCTCGACTTAAAGCGGCACAAGATCGACAAAAGTGAGACGACCCGACCCAATCCATAGGGACGAATACAATAACATATGATAACATTGCGAGGTACTTGACCTCTATATGATACATTTTACAAACGTTGCATTTATTCTTAAAAGGCAAACTATCATTACATCAATATTTGACATTTTCGTCTAACATTTCATAATATCCAAATGACCTAATCTGTCATTTACTTATTTATATTCTCTATTGAACTCCAATGACTCGAATGCAACGTCTTTGTATCATGGCTTAAAAGGTCCCAAGTAGTATCCTTAACATGAGCTAATGCACAGCGGAAGACTTAATTCATACCTGAGAATAACATGCTTTAAAATGTCAACATAAAGTTGGTGAGATATATAGGTTTGATGCTAGCAGCGTTATAACAATGGAACACAAGATTTCATATATAAACATTTTAATAAAAATATTCTAAGTGGTTGAGCACTTGGTAACCATACTTAACATTTAATCACGTCGCATATTCCCTTTATTATGAAATCTTACTACACCGTACCAAGGTGTAGTCACGAAACGAAGTACTGTGCAACCGTTGAATACTGGTCGTCCAGTCCGGTTGGGGTTGTCAGGCCCGATAGATCTATCAACAGGATTCGCGTTTACAATACCGCTGTAAATATTAGTTACCAAGCTACAGGGAAGTATGCCAATGGTACAACTCAACGTAGAATATATTTTTCAGTTACTTGTGTCCATAGCGTAAAACATAAAATACATGTATTCTCATCCCGAAATATTTAGAGTTTAAAAGTGGGACTATATACTCACTTTTGTCTTGAAGATATGTAATTTCGACTTGGTCTCCGATTGATATCACGAACCTATCCATATATAATATATCAATACCTTTTCTTTTTAAACAATCGTCACATATATATACTTATAATACTTTTAATACTTTTAATAATTCCTTAGTCCGTAGTTAGCAGTCCGATGTTAGTAATTCAATTTTAATGGTTCATATTTAGTTGTTTAATAAACCCCCAATGAAATAAATAAAACCCCCATCGTATATGTATTGGTCGAGATTAATCTTGACCCATGGTACCGGTGTTGTCAAATGACGTGTTGCGTACATAAAGTACCGGTGTTGTCAAATGACGTGTTGCGTACAATCATGGGATCTTATGATTAATCTTCTCGTATTGTTTACGGGTGATCCTGAACCATATAAAATTAAATTATGAGTACATATGTATAAAATATCATGTTACTTTAGGAAGATGTGATTTATTTAATTTTCTCCAATTATTTTCGTGGCTAAACTAGTCTTGGATATCCGATTTTGTTTTGGTCATAATTTCTTCGTTACAACTCCGTTTTCGTTGATTCAACTTTCCACTTCCTTGGATCGAGTCCCTCTTTAAGAATATGAACTGTAAATACCTTAGTTTGTATTCGAAATCATAGGTCATAGGTCAAATTTTGGTGAAACTTATGAAGTTAATCATTTTTGTTACAAAAACATCATTTAATGACCATTTTTCTAAAAATACTTATACTATGAATTAAATCATGAAATTTTTATGTGTTAACATATTCATAAGAAATATCATTTTTACAGAATATAAACCTCCAATTCAAAGTTCAAGATGGTTTTTAATTATCCAACCCAAAACAGCCCCCGGTTGCACTCCGACGTCATAAAAACAGTTTTTAAGGTATTCTTTGAAAAACCAAGTTATACCTTGTTAAATTAGCATATATTTAAGTGATATTACAGGTCTTGAAGTATTTTAAAAGTTAAGTTAGAAGGATCTATTTAGTTTGCAAACAAGTTTAAAATCATTCAAACTATGTTTTTGTTGTTAAAATTGTATACCATACAATAAGATAGCTATATATATATGAATCGAATAAGGTTATGAACAAAGTTACTACCTCAAGTTACTTGGACAAGATTGCTGTAAAAGAGGAGTAAAAACCTAGAACCAAAAGAGTGATGAAATTGGATGAAAGATTGGAAGCAACTTAAGACATAAACTTGAATTGAAAGTTGTATTTTTGTAGTGTTTTTGTTGATCTTTTTATGGTGGTGTTTAAGGTGATTCTTGAGAGGATTTTTGCTGGAGTTCTTAGAGAGACATGAGGGTAGTAAGTGTGTGTGTTTAGCTAGAGAAATGATGTTCCAAAAATTGAAAATGGATGCATGTATTTATGGTGGTGTAAAAGGTGTATAAATTTGTAATTTTGTGAAAAGATCTTTTAATCATGTGAAATTGTCATACTAAATAACAAAAGTAGTTACCTTATACATAAGGCATGAACAAGGGCTGGTTGGTGGGGATTTGATGTGTATATACCAATAGTAAATACGTATAGAAGCTAGGTATGATACGAGTACATATACTCTAGATATACGTATAGAAATCTTGTGAAAAATGGAATGAGGATTCAAATATAGCTATCTTTTGTGAATATACTTATATTGTTTTATGTATTTAAGTCTTTAAAAGTGATTAAATACATTATATATACGATATATGTATAAACATTATAGGTCGTAAGTATTTATGTCAAATAACGTTACGTATAGTTATCGTTTTGAAAGCTTAAGTTAGTAGTTTCAAAATATACTTATAACTTATTGTTATTAATACAAAATGAGATATTTAAACATCCTTAAATCATGTTAAATATGTATATATACATATATATACACAAACGTATAATTAACATATATTGTATAGTTCGTGATATCATCGGTCAAACTAGACGGTTAAACGTTATGTAAAACTCTTTTCAAAATCATAAATCTCAACAATTTAGATTGCTTATCATGTTGGTAAGTTTTAATTTATGTAAATATTAATCTTATAAGTGTAAAACGATCGGAAAAATCCGGGTCGTTACAGTACCCACCCGTTAAAGAAATTTCGTCCCGAAATTTGGTAGAGGTTGTCATAAATAACAATAGGAATGTTTTCATGACGAATATGAGGTATTAATAGAGTTTTATCATTATTGGAAGATATGGATAAAACGATTTGGTCATGTGAAGCGCACGAGTGAAGCTATCACAAAAGAATGAAATGAGTGAATATAGAATTGTTTTAACCGATGTCGAGATTAGGATTGATTTCCAGAATTTAAGGGATTTAAAGAAAATCTTATGTAATAAGATTTGGTTCTTCGATGATTTAGAAAACAGGATCTCCTTTGATTTAATGCGATAATCTGTTTCGATTTCTTTGTCGGATATTTCACTATAAATCCACCTCCTTCCCTTTCTTACTTCCATACCTCACATCTCTTACTCTTCCTCCTCTAATTCATACCTTAAGGTATCCTTTAAAATGCTTCATCCCGTTTTGATTTTTGTTATACTTCTAACTTTCATATCTTTCATTCTTCTCTTTCATCTACCGCTAGAAGAATCTATTCACTTTTATGATTTTCTTGGAATTATAATGTTTCTAATTCTCCCGTGTCTTTACGTCGCCATACGTATTGATACACACGGTTTGTAGTTTCTGGGTGGTTATTGGGTTTGATATCTTTCCTTATATTTCGATGCTCCTGCTTCTGTTTTCCATAATCATTGTCATCCATAGTTAATACTCTCTCCTATTTGCTGTAATCTATACCCCAATTTCTATTTTGGGACTTTGTCCCTTCGTTTCTTCTTCCCGTCCTTGAGTCAAGCGATCAATAGTTCGAAATTCGTAGGTATAAAATTCGGAATGAACATAGCTAATGCTCTAAGAAAGGAATGGTAATGGCACGATTTTGATTTGTCAAATTACCAGAATATCCAGGAAAATAGAACTATCAAGATGATTTGTTCTTAATATGTTTCGGAATTGGATAGAATGTAAAAGTCGTGTAACATGGCACATGATGACGGTACTGTGAATCATCATATTCCATTAGAAACTTAACATGACTTACTGTAATATAATGAAGTTGATCAAGTTTCATTATATTATACTAGTTCATGCATCAGTTCCCAACACTGCTTCAGAACATTCCTATTTTAAACTTGAAGGATTTAGAAACTAACACAGTTTCCTTTATATTGTAACGCAGATATTACAGAGAGATAAATGATTTCAGATAAGGATAGTGGTGAAAATATCTTCAGAAATATTGAGGATATTTATAATGAAAGATATGATAATATCTTGGAATTTCTAATGTCGAAGGATGATGATGAAGATTGACCCGTAAGGGTTTAGATTCAGAAGCAAGGTGTTTGCTACAGAATCGTCATAATTCTTTATGTACAAGTTTAGTCCTTGTAACTTGTTCAGAGTCTCCTTCATGGTTTGTTCAATCCGGTTTTCAGTACCAATTTTCTATCGAGCGTTCCTAACACTTCCTTCTTTTATCATCAACATTTGGTCATTAAGACCTTCTACAACATGCTGCTTCGTCAGTATTTTCAAAGTTATCGGATCTGGGTCATTGGTTATCAAACCAAGATGGTTTAAGGAGAATTGTATTTTTAGATGATTAAACGCTGATGGTAATATGATGGAATATAAAAGGTTCTCCGGTAACGATGGCGAAAGAACAACGTATATATATATATATATATATCGAGATTGTAATAAGAGTAGTCTTACTGAGATATCGAAGTGGAGCTGTGACAAAATTAGTTAATTGAAAAGGAATCGCGTGATTGTTTTTGCTAATGGATGATAAGGAATTCGATGCGGATACGTTATAACTATAACTTCGAGTTCAAAAATTTTTAGGTGCATAACTGTATGCATAAATCTTTATTCCGTAGACGAGGTGCGGCTGGTTGAACTTCTCGATCGAGATGTTTTCAAGAATCATGAAAAGTTGTGAATGCGAATTGTAATCGTCAAGATACAAATGAGGTTTAAAATAGAATCAAGTGGCAAACTTGAAGGATTGTTTAGTTTCATATGTAATAATCATCATTTTAACTCATTTTTAATTGTCCAAAGTTAGCAGTCCAATAGTCCGATTGTCCAATGGTTCAATAAATTCATATATGAACTAAATATATAATATTCGAATTACTTAATACGTATCGTGACCCGTGTACTGGTCTCGGTGTCGATCACAACTCAAAGTATATATATATTTTGGAATCAACTCCGACCCTGTATAGCCAACTCCCACCTTCACATATAGAGTGTCTATGGTTGTTCCGAAATATATATATAGATGGATCAATATGATAAGTCGAAACCTTGTATACGTGTCCCGTTATTTAAAATGCGTAAAATAAATAAATATATATCATGACCCATTATACAACGTGTTGTCTCAGAATTAATCCGACGTGTTGTTGTACATGTGTCCCGACGGTATGTAAAGTACAGAAATTAAAATTGCAAGAATGTAAATTGCGATAAATTAAATATTAATCAGTTAGCTGGGAACAGTTAGCCGGAACAGTTAGCGTGTAATCCTATCACAATTTCAATTAATTAATTCATCTGTTTCTAACAATTTTTATTTTGCCAATGTTTCTTCATTATGCCACTTGTTGGATTCGGATAGGTAAAAATCCAAATATGAAATTTAAATGGAAATGGTTAATCTGGGGTGAACGGATACGTATATCGGTAATTGTAAGTAGGATAATAAATGATCGTTGAATCAGATTCGAAGAATGTACAGTGTAACTTGTTAATGTGAATTCTAAATATTCCTTGGGTACTACCCACCCGTTAAAATATTTTCATCATTAACAGTTTGTACGAATGAAATTTTTAATTACAATCTTTATGAAAATATATTTGCATATATATTTTCTTCGGAGGTAACTATGAATTTAATGAGTCAATAAAATATTCAACTCATTTGATTTATCGTTATTACTAGATTACATAATCTCCAAAACATTAGAGATTACATAATCGTCATGTCGAACGAAGAACGATACGTAAAGAAGAGGTAATCGGTGTAGAATGATATGTAGAACAAAGATCATATTCGAAGTTCAGATGATGATGTTGAGGTACGTGGTGCGGATGTGATTGTTGGTGGTGGTAATGATACGGTTGGTGTTGATGCTGATGATGTCGTTGACGTCGATGATTCTACTGGTACTGAAGATTGCGAGGTTGATGTTGTTAACGGTACTGGTTATGCTGCTGGTGCTGCTGCTGGTGTTTGTAACCTTCGCACCGTGTTCTCCAAAGCCGTCACACGAGCGCGAAGTTCGTTAATTTCTGCTAGTACACCAGGATGATTGGCGGTTGGAGTGAGCGAATGAACAAGATCCGAAATATGGGATAGGATATAATCGTGACGAGATACTCGAGAAATGAGAGAGAAAATGGTTTCTCGAACAGGTTCGCCGGTAAGTGCTTCAGGTTCGTCGCCAATGGGGCAATTCGGTGGGTGAAAGGGATCACCTTCTTCTTGTCTCCAATAATTTAGTATACTACGAACCCATCCCCAATTCATCCAGAATAGATGATGAGAAATTGGTTGATCCATTCCAGTGACGCTGCCTTCGGAGCCCGAATGGAAATCCATATCAGCGTAGCTGTCGGAGTCGGAGGAATTCGAACTGGACGCGGAGTTCATCTTGTACAGTCGGGGAAATGAATTTTTGGTTTGGAATAGATTGTAGGAGTTGGGTTTGGTATTCTTCAATACATAATTTACATATGTATTTATAATACTCAAAATCCCGTGAATTACGGAGAATCTTTGAAATTCGTCAGGCAATGTCTATAGCAACAGATACGCTAGGATACGAATTTTGTCTATACACTATCGATGCACCAAATGCAGTAAGACGTGTCTAGACTTAAGAATACTAAGCAGGCAATTCTTAAGGATGATAAGCAGATGATTTTCGACTAGATATGATAAGCAAAACTTTTGACATGTAGACACGGTCAAAGTCCAGACTCACTAATGCATCCTAACAACTACCAGTTAGACACACTAATGCAAGGCCTGGTTCGCTAAGACCAATGCTCTGATACCACATGAGACGACCCGACCCAATCCATAGGGACGAATACAATAACATATGATAACATTGCGAGGTACTTGACCTCTATATGATACATTTTACAAACGTTGCATTTATTCTTAAAAGGCAAACTATCATTACATCAATATTTGACATTTTCGTCTAACATTTCATAATATCCAAATGACCTAATCTGTCATTTACTTATTTATATTCTCTATTGAACTCCAATGACTCGAATGCAACGTCTTTGTATCATGGCTTAAAAGGTCCCAAGTAGTATCCTTAACATGAGCTAATGCACAGCGGAAGACTTAATTCATACCTGAGAATAACATGCTTTAAAATGTCAACATAAAGTTGGTGAGATATATAGGTTTGATGCTAGCAGCGTTATAACAATGGAACACAAGATTTCATATATAAACATTTTAATAAAAATATTCTAAGTGGTTGAGCACTTGGTAACCATACTTAACATTTAATCACGTCGCATATTCCCTTTATTATGAAATCTTACTACACCATACCAAGGTGTAGTCACGAAACGAAGTACTGTGCAACCGTTGAATACTGGTCGTCCAGTCCGGTTGGGGTTGTCAGGCCCGATAGATCTATCAACAGGATTCGCGTTTACAATACCGCTGTAAATATTAGTTACCAAGCTACAGGGAAGTATGCCAATGGTACAACTCAACGTAGAATATATTTTTCAGTTACTTGTGTCCATAGCGTAAAACATAAAATACATGTATTCTCATCCCGAAATATTTAGAGTTTAAAAGTGGGACTATATACTCACTTTTGTCTTGAAGATATGTAATTTCGACTTGGTCTCCGATTGATATCACGAACCTATCCATATATAATATATCAATACCTTTTCTTTTTAAACAATCGTCACATATATATACTTATAATACTTTTAATACTTTTAATAATTCCTTAGTCCGTAGTTAGCAGTCCGATGTTAGTAATTCAATTTTAATGGTTCATATTTAGTTGTTTAATAAACCCCCAATGAAATAAATAAAACCCCCATCGTATATGTATTGGTCGAGATTAATCTTGACCCATGGTACCGGTGTTGTCAAATGACGTGTTGCGTACATAAAGTACCGGTGTTGTCAAATGACGTGTTGCGTACAATCATGGGATCTTATGATTAATCTTCTCGTATTGTTTACGGGTGATCCTGAACCATATAAAATTAAATTATGAGTACATATGTATAAAATATCATGTTACTTTAGGAAGATGTGATTTATTTAATTTTCTCCAATTATTTTCGTGGCTAAACTAGTCTTGGATATCCGATTTTGTTTTGGTCATAATTTCTTCGTTACAACTCCGTTTTCGTTGATTCAACTTTCCACTTCCTTGGATCGAGTCCCTCTTTAAGAATATGAACTGTAAATACCTTAGTTTGTATTCGAAATCATAGGTCATAGGTCAAATTTTGGTGAAACTTATGAAGTTAATCATTTTTGTTACAAAAACATCATTTAATGACCATTTTTCTAAAAATACTTATACTATGAATTAAATCATGAAATTTTTATGTGTTAACATATTCATAAGAAATATCATTTTTCCAGAATATAAACCTCCAATTCAAAGTTCAAGATGGTTTTTAATTATCCAACCCAAAACAGCCCCCGGTTGCACTCCGACGTCATAAAAACAGTTTTTAAGGTATTCTTTGAAAAACCAAGTTATACCTTGTTAAATTAGCATATATTTAAGTTATATTACAGGTCTTGAAGTATTTTAAAAGTTAAGTTAGAAGGATCTATTTAGTTTGCAAACAAGTTTGAAATCATTCAAACTATGTTTTTGTTGTTAAAATTGTATACCATACAATAAGATAGCTATATATATATGAATCGAATAAGGTTATGAACAAAGTTACTACCTCAAGTTACTTGGATAAGATTGCTGTAAAATAGGAGTAAAAACCTAGAACCAAAAGAGTGATGAAATTGGATGAAAGATTGGAAGCAACTTAAGACATAAACTTGAATTGAAAGTTGTATTTTTGTAGTGTTTTTGTTGATCTTTTTATGGTGGTGTTTAAGGTGATTCTTGAGAGGATTTTTGCTAGAGTTCTTAGAGAGACATGAGGGTAGTAAGTGTGTGTGTTTAGCTAGAGAAATGATGTTCCAAAAATTGAAAATGGATGCATGTATTTATGGTGGTGTAAAAGGTGTATAAATTTGTAATTTTGTGAAAAGATCTTTTAATCATGTGAAATTGTCATACTAAATAACAAAAGTAGTTACCTTATACATAAGGCATGAACAAGGGCTGGTTGGTGGGGATTTGATGTGTATATACCAATAGTAAATACGTATAGAAGCTAGGTATGATACGAGTACATATACTCTAGATATACGTATAGAAATCTTGTGAAAAATGGAATGAGGATTCAAATATAGCTATCTTTTGTGAATATACTTATATTGTTTTATGTATTTAAGTCTTTAAAAGTGATTAAATACATTATATATACGATATATGTATAAACATTATAGGTCGTAAGTATTTATGTCAAATAACGTTACGTATAGTTATCGTTTTGAAAGCTTAAGTTAGTAGTTTCAAAATATACTTATAACTTATTGTTATTAATACAAAATGAGATATTTAAACATCCTTAAATCATGTTAAATATGTATATATACATATATATACACAAACGTATAATTAACATATATTGTATAGTTCGTGATATCATCGGTCAAACTAGACGGTTAAACGTTATGTAAAACTCTTTTCAAAATCATAAATCTCAACAATTTAGATTGCTTATCATGTTGGTAAGTTTTAATTTATGTAAATATTAATCTTATAAGTGTAAAACGATCGGAAAAATCCGGGTCGTTACAAAAAGTCTTATGCCGATAAAGGTAGGAGAACGATTGCGTTTCAAGAAGGTGACATGGTGATGCTTAAGGTTTCTCCATGGAAGGGTGTTATCCGGTTTCGGAAATGAGGAAAGTTAGCTCCTCGGTTTATTGGTCCTTTCAAGGTTTCGGCACGTGTTGGTGAGGTTGCTTATCGACTAGAGTTACCTGAAGAACTTGAGGGAATCCATAACACGTTTCATGTTTCCCATCTTCGTAAGTGTCTTGCGGATGACTCGACTTGGGTGCCTTTAGATGAGATTACGTTGAATAACAAGCTAGAGTATGCAGAAGAACCGGTTGCAATCCTTGATGAGAAGGTTAAGATGTTGCGAAACAAGGAAATTAGAACTTTCAAGGTGCAATGGCGACATCGAAAGGGTTCCGAGTTTACATGGGAATCCGAAGAGTTTGTCTTGGTCTATCTTCCGGCTTGTCATGCGGCTTGGATCGTGAGGACGCGCTCCGATTCAAGTGGAGGAGAGTTGTAACATCCCGTTTTTTCCCGTACGTATTGAAAGGTACATACTTAATCATTTGTACGTTTATAACTCGTTAGCTTACGCGTAAATGTATGAATATATGTATAGATATATATATGTATGTGTATACTTGATAATGTGTGCATAAGCAAGTCTATATGTGGGTTTTGATAGCGTTAAGTCTTGCGAGAATATAGTTGAAGGTTAGGTGAGAATAGGAACCGGGTTTGAAATGTACAAAAATTAATTAATGTTGAAATTTGTTTAAGATGGTCGAGCTGCTCAGTTACAGCCTTAGGCCGCGCCGCGACAAAATGGTCCGCGCCGCGGCATAACAAGCAAACCAGGAACAAAATGAGGGTTAAGAAGGGTCGATTTTCATGTTGAATGTCGCGCCGAGATGAATTGGCAGCGCCGCGGAAGTCCTGCTGGACAGAATTCGGACTTAGCTCATTTTAAGGGAATTTAAGGGGCAAATTGGTAATTTGACATGTAAGTCTGATGGGAGCATTAAATCTCATCCACTTGTTCATTTAATTGAATTTCTTTCCCCTTTTCTTTCTATTTTCTCTCCCAAAACTCAAAACCCAATTGAATTAAAGGTGAGATTTGAGAGTGAAGGATTGAGGGTTGATCTTTGGAGCAAGAATTAAATTTGTTCCTCTTGTCTCTAGCTACCCGTTGATAGTCTCGGTAAGTTCTAACTCTAAGTTTTGAGTTTTAATTGGTTAATGGCTAGGGTTTTGGTTACTAGAGACTTGTATGACCCATTTGGGGTTTGAATGGGTGAACTTGGGTTATGTGGGTGAAAGGAAATCTTAAATAGCTATAACCTAGGGTTTGGCCTTATGATTTAAGATTTGTAAGTATTAATGGTGTTGTTAAGCTTTAAAACACTTGTTTAATGTTGAAAGAGTGTTAAAATGGGTCAAAAGGGGTAATGTTGACCTAGATTGGGTGAAATGGGTATGAATTACCCTAAGTTGCGATTAATTAATGTTAGTAGACTTAAATCACTAGCTTTAGTAATTTAATATGAGTCTTGGCCATATATGGGCGGTTTTGAGGTAGGAGAGCTATTTAATGCAAATGGGTCATTAAATGCTCAAGTGATATGTAGTGTGGTAAGTTCCACTAGTTGTGTAATTAAATGTGTACTTATGTATTAGGTACGTCGCCTTGAAGTTTCGAAAGTGCATAATCATCACCGAAGTGTTAAGGTGAGTGGAATAATTATATGCGTGCATATATGATGTATTTATTTGTGTAGTTGAGTTGTGAAGTGTCGACGTGTTAAGACACCACTCCTCACGTGGTGAGTGAAGTGTCGATGTGTTAAGACACCACTCGGGAGTGAAGTATCGATGTGTTAAGATGCCACTCCGAGAGATGTAACGAGTGAAGTGTCGATGTGCTAAGACACCACTCGGGGTGAAGTGTCGAAGTGTTAAGGCACCACCCGGGGTGAAGTATCGACGTGTTAAGCTGCCGCCCGTGGGGTTAGTGTACGAAGTGTTAAGTGCACTAATGGTTGTTATGAACTCCGACGGTCTTTAAACACCGTTCCCTCATTCGTTTGGTTAACCATGGTTGTGTGTGTGTGGATTGTAGCATATTATATTGTTTAAACTATATGCTATTGTTATGCTAGTTCGTATGGTGAAAGGTTTAGTGTTATACTTGTGATGGCATGATTACTTATAATGCTAGCATGTATGCGGTAAATGCGTAAGTGATTGCAAGTAAGTAGGTTGTATATGTAAACGTGTAATTGTTGCACTCACTAAGCATTAGCTTACCCCTCTCGTTGTTTATCTTTTTAGATGCAGGTGTGGACAAGGGCAAGGGGGTTGTTGGGCACTAGGTGTCCCTTGATGATGTTATGTTGGAGCTTTTGGAAGTTGGCCTAGCGTTTTGGGTAGTTTAGTCCCAAACCATGCTCGATGTGTTGTTTGGTTTAAAACTATCATTTTTTATTGGTCAAACTTGTATCACATTCGTTAATGGCCTTTGTGCCTTTTGTAAACACTAAACTTGTTGTATGTTTTAACGAAACGTGTGGAATGGTTTACATATTTAATTGACGCGTAAATGTGTATTATTTAAAAAAAAAAAATTATCGTATGGAATACGGGTTGGGTTGTTTCAAGCTTTATGTGGATCAGATAAATAATCTGCATCTGTACAACCAAACAAATCTTGTTTCGAGTTGTTAGAATAAAATAATTATAAATCAGTAGTTCCCCGAAGGTATCAAACTATTTGTTTGATCCCATTCCAATGTCTTTTGGTAGGATCTGAGCTGAACATTGTCAACAAATTAACTGCAAAAGAAATGTCAGGTTTTGTATAATTTGTAAAATACATAAGAGCCCCAATTACACTAAAATATGAAACTTCTGAACCAAGAAGATCTTCATGATCTTCTAGAGGATGAAATGGATTAGTATCAATATTGAGATCTAACAACCATAGGAGTACTTAATGGTTTTTGTCTTGTCCATATTAAAATGTTTTTTAAAAATCTTTTCGGTATAAGTTGTTTGATGTATAAGTAAGTCATTAGTCATATGCTCTGAAATGTCCCGTTCTTATTGATTAAAAACGTTCCATATTAATTGATTTCTTTGCGAGGTTTTGACCTCTATATGAGACGTTTTTCAAAGACTGCATTCATTTTTAAAACAAACCATAACCTTTATTTCATAGATAAAGGTTTTAAAAAGCTTTACGTAGATTATCAAATAATGATAATCTAAAATATCCTGTTTACACACGACCATTACATAATGGTTTACAATACAAATCTGTTACAACAAAATAAGTTTCTTGAATGCAGTTTTTACACAATATCATACAAGCATGGACTCCAAATCTCGTTCTTATTTAAGTATGCGACAGCGGAAGCTCTTAATAATCACCTGAGAATAAACATGCTTAAAACGTCAACAAAAATGTTGGTGAGTTATAGGTTTAACCTATATATATCAAATCATAATAATAGACCACAAGATTTCATATTTCAATACACATCCCATACATAGAGATAAAAATCATTCATATGGTGAACACCTGGTAACCGACATTAACAAGATGCATATATAAGAATATCCGCATCATTCCGGGACACCCTTCGGATATGATATAAATTTCGAAGTACTAAAGCATCCGGTACTTTGGATGAGGTTTGTTAGGCCCAACAGATCTATCTTTAGGATTCGCGTCAATTAGGGTGTCTGTTCCCTAATTCTTAGATTACCAGACTTAATAAAAAGGGGCATATTCGATTTCGATAATTCAACCATAGAGTGTAGTTTCACGTACTTGTGTCTATTTTGTAAATCATTTATAAAACCTGCATGTATTCTCATCCCAAAAATATTAGATTTTAAAAGTGGGACTATAACTCACTTTCACAGATTTTTACTTCGTCGGGAAGTAAGACTTGGCCACTGGTTGATTCACGAACCTATAACAATATATACATATATATCAAAGTATGTTCAAAATATATTTACAACACTTTTAATATATTTTGATGTTTTAAGTTTATTAAGTCAGCTGTCCTCGTTAGTAACCTACAACTAGTTGTCCACAATTAGATGTACAGAAATAAATCGATAAATATTATCTTGAATCAATCCACGACCCAGTGTATACGTATCTCAGTATTGATCACAACTCAAACTATATATATTTTGGAATCAACCTCAACCCTGTATAGCTAACTCCAACATTCACATATAGAGTGTCTATGGTTGTTCCGAAATATATATAGATGTGTGGACATGATAGGTCGAAACATTGTATACGTGTCTATGGTATCTCAAGATTACATAATATACAATACAAGTTGATTAAGTTATGGTAGGAATAGATTTGTTACCAATTTTCACGTAGCTAAAATGAGAAAAATTATCCAATCTTGTTTTACCCATAACTTCTTCATTTTAAATCCGTTTTGAGTGAATCAAATTGCTATGGTTTCATATTGAACTCTATTTTATGAATCTAAACAGAAAAACTATAGGTTTATAGTCGGAAAAATAAGTTACAAGTCGTTTTTGTAAAGGTAGTCATTTCAGTCGAAAGAACGACGTCTAGATGACCATTTTAGAAAACATACTTCCACTTTGAGTTTAACCATAATTTTTGGATATAGTTTCATGTTCATAATAAAAATAGTTTTCCCAGAATAACAACTTTTAAATCAAAGTTTATTATAGTTTTTAATTAACTAACCCAAAACAGCCCGCGGTGTTACTACGGCGGCGTAAATCCGGTTTTACGGTGTTTTTCGTGTCTCCAGGTTTTAAATCATTAAGTTAGCATATCATATAGATATATAACATGTATTTAGTTGATTTTAAAAGTCAAGTTAGAAGGATTAACTTTTTTTTGCGAACTAGTTTAGAATTAACTAAACTATGTTCTAGTGATTACAAGTTTAAACCTTCGAATAAGATAGCTTTATATGTATGAATTGAATGATGTTATGAACATCATTACAACCTTAAGTTTCTTGGATAAACCTACTGGAAAAGAGAAAAATGGATCTAGCTTCAACGGATCCTTGGATGGCTCGAAGTTCTTGAAGCAGAATCATGACACGAAAACAAGTTCAAGTAAGATCATCACTTGAAATAAGATTGTTATAGTTATAGAAATTGAACCAAAGTTTGAATATGATTATTACCTTGTATTAGAATGATAACCTACTGTAAGAAACAAAGATTTCTTGAGGTTGGATGATAACCTTACAAGATTGGAAGTGAGCTAGCAAACTTGAAAGTATTCTTGATTTTATGTAACTAGAACTTGTAGAATATATGAAGAACACTTAGAACTTAAAGATAGAACTTGAGAGAGATCAATTAGATGAAGAAAATTGAAGAATGAAAGTGTTTGTAGGTGTTTTTGGTCGTTGGTGTATGGATTAGATATAAAGGATATGTAATTTTGTTTTCATGTAAATAAGTCATGAATGATTACTCATATTTTTGTAATTTTATGAGATATTTCATGCTAGTTGCCAAATGATGGTTCCCACATGTGTTAGGTGACTCACATGGGCTGCTAAGAGCTGATCATTGGAGTGTATATACCAATAGTACATACATCTAAAAGCTGTGTATTGTACGAGTACGAATACGGGTGCATACGAGTAGAATTGTTGATGAAACTGAACGAGGATGTAATTGTAAGCATTTTTGTTAAGTAGAAGTATTTTGATAAGTGTATTGAAGTCTTTCAAAAGTGTATAAATACATATTAAAACACTACATGTATATACATTTTAACTGAGTCGTTAAGTCATCGTTAGTCGTTACATGTAAGTGTTGTTTTGAAACCTTTAGGTTAACGATCTTGTTAAATGTTGTTAACCCAATGTTTATAATATCAAATGAGATTTTAAATTATTATATTATCATGATATTATCATGTATGAATATCTCTTAATATGATATATATACATTAAATGTCTTTACAACGATAATCGTTACATATATGTCTCGTTTAAAAATCATTAAGTTAGTAGTCTTGTTTTTACATATGTAGTTCATTGTTAATATACTTAATGATATGTTTACTTATCATAGTATCATGTTAACTATATATATATCCATATATATGTCATCATATAATTTTTACAAGTTTTAACGTTCGTGAATCACCGGTCAACTTGGGTGGTCAATTGTCTATATGAAACATATTTCAATTAATCAAGTCTTAACAAGTTTGATTGCTTAACATGTTGGAAACATTTAATCATGTAAATATCAATCTCAATTAATATATATAAACATGGAAAAGTTCGGGTCACTACAGTACCTACCCGTTAAATAAATTTCGTCCCGAAATTTTAAGCTGTTGAAGGTGTTGACGAATCTTCTGGAAATAGATGCGGGTATTTCTTCTTCATCTGATCTTCACGCTCCCAGGTGAACTTGGGTCCTCTACGAGCATTCCATCGAACCTTAACAATTGGTATCTTGTTTTGCTTAAGTCTTTTAACCTCACGATCCATTATTTCGATGGGTTCTTCGATGAATTGAAGTTTTTCGTTGATTTGGATTTCATCTAACGGAATAGTGAGATCTTCTTTAGCAAAACATTTCTTCAAATTCGAGACGTGGAAAGTGTTATGTACAGCCACGAGTTGTTGAGGTAACTCAAGTCGATAAGCTACTGGTCCGACACGATCAATAATCTTGAATGGTCCAATATACCTTGGATTTAATTTCCCTCGTTTACCAAATCGAACAACGCCTTTCCAAGGTGCAACTTTAAGCATGACCATCTCTCCAATTTCAAATTCTATATCTTTTCTTTTAATGTCAGCGTAGCTCTTTTGTCGACTTTGGGTGGTTTTCAACCGTTGTTGAATTTGGATGATCTTCTCGGTAGTTTCTTGTATAATCTCCGGACCCGTAATCTGTCTATCCCCCACTTCACTCCAACAAATCGGAGACCTGCACTTTCTACCATAAAGTGCTTCAAACGGCGCCATCTCAATGCTTGAATGGTAGCTGTTGTTGTAGGAAAATTCTGCTAATGGTAGATGTCGATCCCAACTGTTTCCGAAATCAATAACACATGCACGTAGCATGTCTTCAAGAGTTTGTATCGTCCTTTCACTCTGCCCATCAGTTTGTGGATGATAGGCAGTACTCATATCTAGACGAGTTCCTAATGCTTGCTGTAATGTCTGCCAGAATCTTGAAATAAATCTACCATCCCTATCAGAGATAATAGAGATTGGTATTCCATGTCTGGAGATGACTTCCTTCAAATACAGTCGTGCTAACTTCTCCATCTTGTCATCTTCTCTTATTGGCAGGAAGTGTGCTGATTTGGTGAGACGATCAACTATTACCCAAATAGTATCAAAACCACTTGCAGTCCTTGGCAACTTAGTGATGAAATCCATGGTAATGTTTTCCCATTTCCATTCCGGGATTTCGGGTTGTTGAAGTAGACCTGATGGTTTCTGATGCTCAGCTTTGACCTTAGAACACGTCAAACATTCTCCTACGTATTTAGCAACATCTGCTTTCATACCCGGCCACTAAAAATGTTTCTTGAGATCCTTGTACATCTTCCCCGTCCCAGGATGTATTGAGTATCTGGTTTTATGAGCTTCTCTAAGTACCATTTCTCTCATATCTCCAAATTTTGGTACCCAAATCCTTTCAGCCCTATACCAGGTTCCGTCTTCCCGAATATTAAGATGCTTCTCCGATCCTTTGGGTATTTCATCCTTTAAATTTCCCTCTTTTAAAACTCCTTGTTGCGCCTCCTTTATTTGAGTAGTAAGGTTATTATGAATCATTATATTCATAGATTTTACTCGAATGGGTTCTCTGTCCTTCCTGCTCAAGGCATCGGCTACCACATTTGCCTTCCCCGGGTGGTAACGAATCTCAAAGTCGTAATCATTCAATAATTCAATCCACCTACGCTGCCTCATATTCAGTTGTTTCTGATTAAATATGTGTTGAAGACTTTTGTGGTCGGTATATATAATACTTTTGACTCCATATAAGTAGTGCCTCCAAGTCTTTAATGCAAAAACAACCGCACCTAATTCCAAATCATGCGTCGTATAATTTTGTTCGTGAATCTTCAATTGTCTAGACGCATAAGCAATCACCTTCGTTCATTGCATTAATACACAACCGAGACCTTGCTTTGATGCGTCACAATAAATCACAAAATCATCATTCCCTTCAGGCAATGACAATATAGGTGCCGTAGTTAGCTTTTTCTTCATTAACTGAAACGCTTTCTCTTGTTCATCATTCCATTCAAATTTCTTCCCTTTATGCGTTAATGCAGTCAAGGGTTTTGCTATTCTGGAAAAGTCTTGGATGAACCTTCTGTAGTAACCAGCTAGTCCTAAAAACTGGCGTATGTGTTTCGGAGTTTTCGGAGTTTCCCACTTTTCAACAGTTTCTATCTTTGCCGGATCCACCTTAATACCTTCTTTGTTCACTATGTGACCGAGGAATTGAACTTCTTCCAACCAAAATGCACACTTTGAAAACTTAGCGTACAATTCTTCCTTCCTCAATACTTCTAACACCTTTCTCAAATGTTCACCGTGTTCTTGGTCATTCTTTGAGTAAATAAGTATGTCATCAATGAAAACAATGACAAACTTGTCAAGGTATGGTCCACACACTCGGTTCATAAGGTCCATGAACACAGCTGGTGCATTAGTTAAACCAAACGGCATGACCATAAACTCGTAATGACCGTAACGTGTTCTGAAAGCAGTCTTTGGAATATCATCTTCTTTCACCCGCATTTGATGATACCCGGAACGTAAGTCAATCTTTGAATAAACAGACGAGCCTTGTAGTTGATCAAATAAGTCATCGATTCGCGGTAGTGGGTAGCGGTTCTTGATGGTAAGTTTGTTCAACTCTCGGTAGTCGATACACAACCTGAATGTACCATCTTTCTTCTTGACAAACAAAACAGGAGCTCCCCACGGTGATGTGCTTGGTCGAATGAAACCACGCTCTAAAAGTTCTTGTAATTGGCTTTGCAGTTCTTTCATCTCGCTGGGTGCGAGTCTGTAAGGAGCACGAGCTATTGGTGTAGCTCCTGGTACAAGATCTATTTGAAATTCAACGGATCGATGTGGGGGTAATCCCGGTAATTCTTTCGGAAATACATCGGGAAATTCTTTTGCAATGGGAACATCATTGATGCTCTTTTCTTCAGTTTGTACTTTCTCGACGTGTGCTAGAACAGCATAGCAACCTTTTCTTATTAGTTTTTGTTCCTTCAAATTACTAATAAGATGTAGCTTCGTGTTGCCCTTTTCTCCGTACACCATTAAGGGTTTTCTTTTTTCTCGTATAATGCGAATTGCATTTTTGTAACAAACGATCTCTGCTTTCACTTCTTTCAACCAGTCCATACCGATTATCACATCAAAACTCCCTAACTCTACTGGTATCAAATCAATATTAAATGTTTCGCTAACCAGTTTAATTTCTCGATTCCGACATATATTATCTGCTGAAATTAATTTACCATTTGCTAATTCGAGTAAAAATTTACTATCCAAAGGTGTCAATGGACAACTTAATTTAGCACAAAAATCTCTATTCATATAGCTTCTATCCGCACCCGAATCAAATAAAACGTAAGCAGATTTATTGTCAATAAGAAACGTACCCGTAACAAGCTCCGGGTCTTCTTGTGCCTCTGCCGCATTAATATTGAAAACTCTTCCGCGGCCTTATCCATTCGTGTTCTCCTGGTTCGGGCAATTTCTAATAATGTGGCCCGGTTTTCCACATTTATAACAAACTACATTGGCATAACTTGCTCCGACACTACTTGCTCCGCCATTACTCGTTCCGACACCATTTGTTCCTTTCGTTCTGTTAACCCCTGGTCCATAGACCTCACACTTCGCCGCGCTATGACCATTTCTTTTACACTTGTTGCAAAAATTGGTGCAGAACCCCGAGTGATACTTTTCACACCTTTGGCATAGCTGCTTCTGATTGTTGTTGTTGTTGCGGTTGTTATTGTTGTTGGGATGATTGTTGTAGTTGCTGTTGTTGTTGTTGTTGTTGTTGTTGTTGTTGTTGTTGTTGTTGGGCCGTTTGTTGTAGTTGCGATTGATGTTGCGATTGTTGGGATAATTGTTGCGATTATTGTTGTAATTGCTGTTGTTGTTGTATTGGTGATTCTTATCACCGTTTTCCTCCCACTTTCTTTTGACTTGCTTCACATTGGCCTCTTCAGCAGTCTGTTCTTTAATTCTTTCTTCAATCTGGTTCACTAGTTTGTGAGCCATTCTACATGCCTGTTGTATGGAGGCGGGCTCGTGTGAACTTATATCTTCTTGGATTCTTTCCGGTAATCCTTTCACAAACGCGTCGATCTTCTCTTCCTCATCTTCGAATGCTCCCGAACACAATAGGCACAATTCTGTGAATCGTCTTTCGTACGTGGTAATATCAAATCCTTGGGTTCGTAACCCTCTAAGTTCTGTCTTGAGCTTATTGACCTCGGTTCTGGGACGGTACTTCTCGTTCATCAAGTGATTGAATGCTGACCACGGTAGTGCGTACGCATCGTCTTGTCTCACTTGCTCTAGATAGGTATTCCACCATGTTAACGCAGAACCTGTGAAGGTATGCGTAGCGTACTTCACTTTGTCCTCTTCAGTACACTTACTTATGGCAAACACCGATTCGACCTTCTCGGTCCACCGTTTCAATCCGATCGGTCCTTCGGTTCCATCAAATTCCAAAGGTTTGCAGGCAGTGAATTCTTTGTAGGTGCATCCTACACGATTTCCTGTACTGCTAGATCCAAGGTTATTGTTGGTATGTAGCGCAGCCTGTACTGCGGCTATGTTTGAAGCTAGAAAAGTACGGAATTCCTCTTCATTCATATTCACGGTGTGTCGAGTAGTCGGTGCCATTTTCTTCAAAATAGTCAAATGGAACAAGTTAATCATACAGAATATTAAGAGTAGTTAATAGTATTTCGTAGCATAATATGAACTCATTTATAAAAGCTTTTTCTTCATATTAGCATTTTATAAGTTTAAATTCGGGTAGTACCTACCCGTTAAGTTCATACTTAGTAGCTAATATACAATTCAACTACTACAATTCTATATGAAAAACTGATTATAATAATATTTCGCGTTCAAACTTTTACACAATATTTTACAAACTTACAATACCGCTTATTTTACATATAGCATGAAATATAGCACACAATAAATTTGATACAAGATGGTTGTGAAGATAATTCTAGCTAGTACACAAGTCGTTCAGCAAAGGCAATAAAGACACGTAATTCATACGTCCAGAAACAAGTCATGCATTCTGGTTTTACTAGGATTACTTCCCATCCTTGGTCTTGTGGAACATAACCGTTATGGCCGTTGATAAGACAGCGTGTTGTAACGTCGTCAAAGGGACGAGGGTTACGTAATGTCCAACAGTCCCGTAACAATCTAAAAACCTCATTTATTACCCCAATTACCGACTCCGTCACTTGTGGGAACGTTTTGTTTAATAGTTGTAGGCCGATGTTCTTGTTCTCACTTTGGTGAGAAGCGAACATTACTAATCCGTAAGCATAACATGCTTCTTTATGTTGCATGTTAGCCGCTTTTTCTAAATCACGAAGTCCAATATTCAGATATATTGAGTCAAAATAATTTCTTAACCCATTGCGTAAAATAGCATTTGGGTTCCCCGCAATATATGCGTCAAAGTAAACACATCGTAACTTATGGATTTCCCAATGTGATATCCCCCATCTTTCGAACGAAAGCCTTTTATAAACCAAGGCATTCTTGGAACGTTCTTCGAATGTCCTACAAACTGATCTCGCCTTAAATAGTTGTGCCGAAGAATTCTGACCGACTCTAGACAAGATTTCATCAATCATGTCTCCGGGTAGGTCTCTTAAAATATTGGGTTGTCTATCCATTTTGTATTTTTAAACTGTAAAATAGACAAGAGTTAGATTCATAAAAAAATTACTTATTAATACAAGTAATTTTTACATATATCATAAAGCATAAGCACACTTTATTACATATATTACACCACACGAATACAACTATCTTATTCCGACTCGCTCGTTTCTTCTTCTTCGGTTTTGGTTCGTTTTGCCAAGTTTCTAGAGGTATATGATGTTCCCCTAATACGAGCCATAATTTTCCACATTGGTTTAGAAAAACCTGGTGGTTTAGAGGTTCCCTGGTCATTGTTACAACTTAAGGACTTCGGGGGTTGACGATACATATAAAGTTCATCGGGGTTAGAATTAGATTTCTCTATTTTTATGCCCTTTCCCTTATTATTTTCTTTTGCCTTTTTAAATTCAGTTGGGGTAATTTCTATAACATCATCGGAATTCTCGTCGGAATCCGATTCATCGGAGAATTGGTAATCCTCCCAATATTTTGCTTCCTTAGCGGAAACACCATTGACCATAATTAACCTTGGTCGGTTGGTTGAGGATTTTCTTTTACTTAACCGTTTTATTATTTCCCCCACCGGTTCTATTTCTTCATCCGGTTCTGATTCTTCTTCCGGTTCCGATTCTTCTTCTGGTTCCGACTCTTCTTCCGGTTCCTCTTCGGGAACTTGTGAATCAGTCCACGAATCATTCCAATTTACATTTGACTCTTCATTATTATTAGGTGAGTCAATGGGACTTGTTCTAGAGGTAGACATCTATCACATAATATCAAACGCGTTAAGAGATTAATATATTACATAATATTCACATGTTAAAAATATATAGTTTCCAACAAAATTTGTTAAGCAATCATTTTTCAAGTAAACACGGTCGAAGTCCAGACTCACTAATGCATCCTAACAAACTCGATAAGACACACTAATGAAAAATTCTGGTTCTCTAAGACCAACGCTCTGATACCAACTGAAATGTCCCGTTCTTATTGATTAAAAACGTTCCATATTAATTGATTTCGTTGCGAGGTTTTGACCTCTATATGAGACGTTTTTCAAAGACTGCATTCATTTTTAAAACAAACCATAACCTTTATTTCATAGATAAAGGTTTTAAAAAGCTTTACGTAGATTATCAAATAATGATAATCTAAAATATCCTGTTTACACAAGACCATTACATAATGGTTTACAATACAAATCTGTTACAACAAAATAAGTTTCTTGAATGCAGTTTTTACACAATATCATACAAGCATGGACTCCAAATCTCGTCCTTATTTAAGTATGCGACAGCGGAAGCTCTTAATAATCACCTGAGAATAAACATGCTTAAAACGTCAACAAAAATGTTGGTGAGTTATAGGTTTAACCTATATATATCAAATCATAATAATAGACCACAAGATTTCATATTTCAATACACATCCCATACATAGAGATAAAAATCATTCATATGGTGAACACCTGGTAACCGACATTAACAAGATGCATATATAAGAATATCCCCATCATTCCGGGACACCCTTCGGATATGATATAAATTTCGAAGTACTAAAGCATCCGGTACTTTGGATGAGGTTTGTTAGGCCCAATAGATCTATCTTTAGGATTCGCGTCAATTAGGGTGTCTGTTCCCTAATTCTTAGATTACCAGACTTAATAAAAAGGGGCATATTCGATTTCGATAATTCAACCATAGAATGTAGTTTCACGTACTTGTGTCTATTTTGTAAATCATTTATAAAACCTGCATGTATTCTCATCCCAAAAATATTAGATTTTAAAAGTAGGACTATAACTCACTTTCACAGATTTTTACTTCGTCGGGAAGTAAGACTTGGCCACTGGTTGATTCACGAACCTATAACAATATATACATATATATCAAAGTATGTTCAAAATATATTTACAACACTTTTAATATATTTTGATGTTTTAAGTTTATTAAGTCAGCTGTCCTCGTTAGTAACCTACAACTAGTTGTCCACAGTTAGATGTACAGAAATAAATCGATAAATATTATCTTGAATCAATCCACGACCCAGTGTATACGTATCTCAGTATTGATCACAACTCAAACTATATATATTTTGGAATCAACCTCAACCCTGTATAGCTAACTCCAACATTCACATATAGAGCGTCTATGGTTGTTCCGAAATATATATAGATGTGTGGACATGATAGGTCGAAACATTGTATACGTGTCTATGGTATCTCAAGATTACATAATATACAATACAAGTTGATTAAGTTATGGTAGGAATAGATTTGTTACCAATTTTCACGTAGCTAAAATGAGAAAAATTATCCAATCTTGTTTTACCCATAACTTCTTCATTTTAAATCCGTTTTGAGTGAATCAAATTACTATGGTTTCATATTGAATTCTATTTTATGAATCTAAACAGAAAAACTATAGGTTTATAGTCGGAAAAATAAGTTACAAGTCATTTTTGTAAAGGTAGTCATTTCAGTCGAAAGAACGACGTCTAGATGACCATTTTAGAAAACATACTTCCACTTTGAGTTTAACCATAATTTTTGGATATAGTTTCATGTTCATAATAAAAATAGTTTTCCCAGAATAACAACTTTTAAATCAAAGTTTATCATAGTTTTTAATTAACTAACCCAAAACAGCCCGCGGTGTTACTACGACGGCGTAAATCCGGTTTTACGGTGTTTTTCGTGTCTCCAGGTTTTAAATCATTAAGTTAGCATATCATATAGATATAGAACATGTGTTTAGTTGATTTTAAAAGTCAAGTTAGAAGGATTAACTTTTGTTTGCGAACTAGTTTAGAATTAACTAAACTATGTTCTAGTGATTACAAGTTTAAACCTTCGAATAAGATAGCTTTATATGTATGAATTGAATGATGTTATGAACATCATTACTACCTTAAGTTCCTTGGATAAACCTACTGGAAAATAGAAAAATGGATCTAGCTTCAACGGATCCTTGGATGGCTCGAAGTTCTTGAAGCAGAATCATGACACGAAAACAAGTTCAAGTAAGATCATCACTTGAAATAAGATTGTTATAGTTATAGAAATTGAACCAAAGTTTGAATATGATTATTACCTTGTATTAGAATGATAACCTACTGTAAGAAACAAAGATTTCTTGAGGTTGGATGATAACCTTACAAGATTGGAAGTGAGCTAGCAAACTTGAAAGTATTCTTAATTTTATGTAACTAGAACTTGTAGAATATATGAAGAACACTTAGAACTTAAAGATAGAACTTGAGAGAGATCAATTAGATGAAGAAAATTGAAGAATGAAAGTGTTTGTAGGTGTTTTTGGTCGTTGGTGTATGGATTAGATATAAAGGATATGTAATTTTGTTTTCATGTAAATAAGTCATGAATGATTACTCATATTTTTGTAATTTTATGAGATATTTCATGCTAGTTGCCAAATGATGGTTCCCACATGTGTTAGGTGACTCACATGGTCTGCTAAGAGCTGATCATTGGAGTGTATATACCAATAGTACATACATCTAAAAGCTGTGTATTGTACGAGTACGAATACGGGTGCATACGAGTAGAATTGTTGATGAAACTGAACGAGGATGTAATTGTAAGCATTTTTGTTAAGTAGAAGTATTTTGATAAGTGTATTGAAGTCTTTCAAAAGTGTATAAATACATATTAAAACACTACATGTATATACATTTTAACTGAGTCGTTAAGTCATCGTTAGTCGTTACATGTAAGTGTTGTTTTGAAACCTTTAGGTTAACGATCTTGTTAAATGTTGTTAACCCAATGTTTATAATATCAAATGAGATTTTAAATTATTATATTATCATGATATTATCATGTATGAATATCTCTTAATATGATATATATACATTAAATGTCTTTACAACGATAATCGTTACATATATGTCTCGTTTAAAAATCATTAAGTTAGTAGTCTTGTTTTTACATATGTAGTTCATTGTTAATATACTTAATGATATGTTTACTTATCATAGTATCATGTTAACTATATATATATCCATATATATGTCATCATATAATTTTTACAAGTTTTAACGTTCGTGAATCACCGATCAACTTGGGTGGTCAATTGTCTATATGAAACATATTTCAATTAATCAAGTCTTAACAAGTTTGATTGCTTAACATGTTGGAAACATTTAATCATGTAAATATCAATCTCAATTAATATATATAAACATGGAAAAGTTCGTACCATTTGGTAATATGAATTTTTGACTTTTCCGTTCTTTATATCAAGTTTGCAAGACCTGATATAGTATTTATAATTCCTTCATTTGATTTAAATCAATGAAATATTTCTTAGATTTGGTCATAGTGTGTATGTTACCACTATCTGCAATACATAGGTCTTTACCATTTAATTGATGTTGTATTTCAGCAGGATTTATACTAAAACTTCAAATAAGATAAGCAAATAATGAGTTATATTTCAGCAAGATAATCAAATTATATTACCTGCAAACAAGTTACAATATGAAGTACATAAAAGATAACACTTAATAAATATATGCGTTATGGTCTAAAATCATTTATTTATGAGTGATACATAACAAGCTAGGCATCTTAGAAAATTCAAACCATTCAAGTCTCAAGGTAGCTTAGGGTTTATTTAATCAAGATTTTTCAAAAGATTCACTCTCGTTTTCTTTTCTTTTGGGACTTATTTGTAGAGATAAACAAGATGTTCATGTATTCAAGAAATACTAGACTGATGATCCATGTTACCAGATCATTAATAAGAATCTCCAGAATTCTTATAAGAGCGTCTACTAACATCTTTAATTTTATTCTTTCATGGATCACCGTTATTTCTTGATAATTAATATCGTATCTATCTTTGAATATTTTCCATAATACACTTGGATCTTCGATCATATAATATGTAGATTCTAAGGACTCGTCAATATGTTTGCTAAGAAAAATACTTGTTATTGCTTTCTCTTGTTCGGAACAATTGTTATTTTCATTCAGGGTTTCTAAAATACCGATTGATTCGAGATGTTTTTCTACATTTATAACCCATGTTAAGTAGTTGTTCCCACTTGATTCTAAAGGAGCAAATTTAAGCCTTTTCAAATTCGACATTTTTTATTATAAAAAAGATGAACAACATAAATCATAATCATAATTAATTTCTAACAACATGAAATTAGAATCATTTTAAATTCATAAGTAGCAAACAACAGAATAATGGTATGATTACAAATAATAAAACCACAAGGGCATGATAGAATATAGGTTCACCCGGTGGTATATTAGCAACAATGATGATAGTTAGTATGACCAATACAATAGGAAAAATCATCCTTGTGTGAATCATCTTTACAAAAACTTTTTGAGAGTGGTAATCTGAGAAAATGAAGATTGATTTGTGAAAATGTGAAAACGAAGATGTTTATTTTATATTTGAAAAATATAGTCGTTGTAACGTCGTCAGTTGACGTTAACAACCGTTATGTATATATGACCGTTGTAACATCGTTAGTTGACGTTAACGACTGTTATGTACTCGTTGTATTAATAATAATTTTAATAAAAGAATTCTATTAGTATAAGTACGATTACTATAAATACATTTAGTATAAATATGTTTAGTATAAATACGAAGATTAAGAGAATAAACATATTATGCATAAATAATAAATTTAAGAATAAACATTAGTATGCATGAAATAAATAATGATTAATTGCATAAGTAATCATGAATGTTAGATAACATAAATATTAATGTTAGTGAAGTTAATAAGAGTTAAATTACAGAAATATAATTCAGGCGGTATAACCGACCATATATAAATTAAATAACATAAATATAAATGTTAGTGAAGTTAATAAAAGTTAGATTACAGAAATATAATTCAGGCGGTATAACCGACCATATATAACTTAAATAACATAAATATAAATGTTAGTGAAGTTAATAAAAGTTAGATTACATAAATATAATTCAGGCGGTATAACCGACCATATATAACTTAAATAACATAAATATAAATGTTAGTGAAGTTAATAAAAGTTAGATTACAGAAATATAATTTTACTTATGATGATAATAATATTTACCTTACTAATAAATAATAGAAGATATCGTTAAAGAATTTCTTACCTTGATTAGTGACGTGTGTTTGCTTAGATAAACCTTGATTATACGGAGCACTTCGTGCTGATAATGTGTTATAATTTAGGATTTTATAACTACCTTTAGTGGCCTATGCTTTAATTAAGAACTTGTATATATATATATATATATATATATATATATATATATATATATATATATATATATATTTGTATGTAAGAATAGAGAGGAAGTATACTCTGAGAATTATATGAGAAAATGATGGTGCCTCTCACTTACATTCATGATATCAATTTATACTACTCAAATCACTGTACAACTCTATTCATCAAATAGTTAAATCACTGTACAACTCTATGCATCAAATAGTTTAATAGATATGTTGTTAGAAATTTGTCTCATAAATCTTTGACTTTTGAGACTTTAGAGATATGTAGAAATAAATATGTGAGGCACATAATCTATATTATAACAAATTTGAATTTATTTTGGAGATATGATTAATTGCTATTGCTATTTTCATTAAACTTCACTTTCATAAAGATATTCATATAAAAACCTTTGCATATTTGACAAGGAAGTGTGTGAGTCCAAAAATATAAGATGAGGGCAAATACTTGTCACAATAATTAATTAAACATCGTTTTCAAGTATCCCTATCAACTACTAATAGACACTTTCCAAACTCTAATTCATATTTGTATTTGTATTTTGTATCTATAAAATATTTACAAAATTAAATTTAATATATTGGGTAATAATCGCTTGATTCTTTCGGACATGGAACTATGAAAGTGGAGCGGTGGAACCCAAATCTTACGAAAAACCAGAAAAAAATTTGACCGCGCGTTGCTGCGGTTATATTCAACGCGCGGTCGAATTTGAATATACGTTGTTTGGTACCTAATATATCTAGTAGGTTGGGTTGTTTGTTGGACGTGTATGTATATGTATGAAATATAGCCCGAAATATTTAGTGTTTTTTTAACGATGTCCGTTTCGCGTATAGTTAGTCGCGTTGTGTTCGTAAAATAATTTCAAGTTGAACGGTGGTCTCGGAAAAATTTAACTCGCACCGAGCGAGAATATAGGGCCTATTTAGTGTTTTTTTAACAATGTCCGTTTCACGTATAGTTAGTCCCGTTGGGTCCGTCTGATTTTTTCGAGTTGAACGGTGGTCTCGGAAAAATTTATCTCGGACCGAGCGAGAAGATAGGGCCCGTTAAAAATACGGGTCGAATTTTCTTTTATTTTAATAAAATTATATATTTACAAAAAGTGGAAACATGATGGGTCGTTGTGTAAATGAAGCCGAATTTGAGGGGCCGTTTGTAGTGTGAACGCAAACTCAAAACGACAATAAAATAGAACTGAAACGAGGATTTTGAGCGTGAGTTTTAGTATATAAATGAAATAAAATAAAATAAAATAAATAAATAAATAAATAAATAAATATAAATAAATAAATATGTGAAAGTTATACAAAGATACAAAACACTTAAACATATGAGGTTTTTTTCACAAACCTATTTTATGTTGACTAATTTTTTATTTAGATGTGCACAAATTAATCGAATATTCTCGTGACTTGTTTTGAATATTTTTCTAGGCATCTCACTCTTGTGAGAATACGACCAGATCAACTAGTATATCATGTGATGGTAATAGATTGACCATCGTGGTTGAGCCGTTGAGGTAAAAAAATATTTTTTTATGATTATTACATTTATGGATGACTTCAAATATTCAAGTATTTAACTATTTAACTAAATGAAAAGAAATCCGACACCATTTTTTCGTTTCAGGAGGAAAAAAGTAAAAATTAATATGGTGTTGATATTTTTATTGACTTAAATAAACCCTTGGTCCCTAAAGTTTTATCTTTTTACATCCTTATCCATAAAGTATTTTTGTTTCATCCTAAATGATATGGTTTCATTTAGGTCCCCAGTTAACAGATTGAGTTAACGGCAGTTAATCATGGGGACCTAAATGAAACCATATCATTACTTTAAGGGTTAGGATGAAACAAAAATACTTTAGGGACAAGGATGAAATAAAGATACTTTAGGGACCAAGGGAGTAATTAAGTCAAGCTGGAACGATTGCTGTTACGGGTGGTTGGCTCTTTGCATGCACAACAACTCCCACCTGGTCTGCCTTTTGAGTTCTTTTTGTCAGTGTCTCTCGACTCAATAAATCGACCCTTATTGTTGCCTCAAATAATAGATTCGAAAGATATTGACAAAAAGAACTCAAAAGGTATGCCTGGTGGGAGTTGTTGCGCAGGCAAAGAGCCAACCACTTGTAACACGGGAAGGTTTTATGTAGGGGCAAGAGGGCACCCGCCCCAGTGGATTTGCAATTTTCAGCAATCTTCGGTGTAAAAATTTTGGAATTTGCGACTTTGACCCCAGTAGATTCCCCCCCCCCCCAAAGCCTACATATTTTGCCCAAAACCTATATATTTTGCCCCAAAATCTTCAAATGTTGTACAAAAACATTTAAATTTGCCCAAAAATCTTATATTTTTGCCTAAAAACCTCCATATTTTGTCCAAAAACCTTCATATTTTGCCTACGTTTTTAAAAAAAATTCGCCCTCGGTGAAAAAAATCCTACTTCCGCCACTGCTTGTAATAGACCAAACACCACTCATGCACCTTTACAGTTGACATCCCATATATAAGTAAGTACGAATTGTTATTTTTTCCCCTAAAGTGTCGTTCCCGCTTGACTTAATTACGTCGTTGATCTTTAAAGATTTACCTTTATTTTTCATCATTGTCCATAAAATATTTTTGTTTCACCCTTGTCCCTAAAGTATTTTTGTATAATTCTTGTCTATAAAATATTTTTGTTTAATCCTAACCCTTAGAGTAATGATATCGTTTTCATTTAGGTCCACATGGTTAACTGCCGTTAACTCAATCCGTTAACTTGGGACCTAAATGAAACCATATCATAACTTTATGTGTTAGGATGAAAAAAAATACTTTAGGGACAAGGATGAAAAAAAAAAACCTTATGGTGTTGATATTTTTATTTGTGATTTTAATTAAATTCACTTCATGCTTTACCAACACAACTACACAGTGCATAAAATTTGTGGATGTTTTTAAAATTACAAGTGGACATTTCATTACTAAAATTAATATTGATGATTTTATTTTTCAATCTAAATAGAAAATAGAAATATAAAAGCCACGTACGTGGTGGGAAGGAGTTGGTAGTTGATTGTTAAGTGGTCAGCCACAAGGGAGGTTAGGATTGGGAAGAGGCGCAGCGACCCAATGAGACAATCGATATCAGCATATATACATATAATAATCCCCCAACTACAAGATTTTTATGGAGTATATTTCTACGAACATTTGTATTTTAAATATTATATGTTTCTTTTTCGAAAAAAATGAATAACTATACAATGAAAAGGGGACTTCATCAAATATATATATATATATATATATATATATATATATATATATATATATATATATATATATATATATATATATATATATATATATATATATATATATATATATATATATATATATATATATATATATATATATATAGGGGCACGATCCATGGATAAGCTTAAAAGGAGTACAAACGGAATAAGCAAAATAAAAATTTTTTTTTTTTTGAATTTTTTTTTACATTCATAAATCTGCATTAAAATGCACCTCTAATCAATTTTTTTCATAAAAAAAAAGTACAAAATCTTTCAAAAATCGATGATGAATGGTAAAATTAACCATTCATCGGGTTAATTTATCATTCATCTTGTTTACGATGAATGATAAAATTAATCAATGCTAAAAAAAACCAGATGAATGGTTAAATTAACCATTCATCTGTTTTTTTATCATTCATCATAAACAGATGAATGGTTAATTTAACCATTCATCTGTTTTTTTTAGCATTGATTAATTTTATCATTCATCGCGAACAAAAAGAATGATAAATTAACCAGATGAATGGTTAATTTTACCATTCATCATCAATTTTTACCATTCATCATCGATGTTTACCATTCATCATCGATTTTCGAACGATTTTGTTAAAAAACTTTTTAAAATTTTTTCGTTTTCTTCTATTTGCATATTAAAGGATCGTTTTTTTTTTTTTAATTTTTTTTTGAAATTTTACTTATCCAGTTTGTACCCCATTTAGTGCTTATCCATGGATTGGTCCACTATATATATATATATATATATATATATATATATATATATATATATATATATATATATATATATATATATATATATATATATATATATATATATATATATATCAAGAGAGAAGTAACCAATCGGGGGGAAGCAAAAATTGTTTTTTTTCATTTTTTGAAAAAACTTTGTTCACGAACATTATAGATTGGATGAAAATATGAACATTTAATAAAGACACTTTGTGATAAATGGTTTTTTATCTTGGCGGGAAAACGCTCGAAGAACTAATATATAACAATTATCGTGTTTTTCGAGCGTATGTTGAGGTTTTAGATATTAGGGTTTATAGGGTTTATATATTAGGGTTTAGAAATTTAGGGTTTAGGGTTTAGATTTAGGATTTAGATTGAGTTTTTAACACGAACGGTTTAGAGTTTAGGGTATAGAGTTTAGGGTTTGGTGTTTTGGGTTTATGGAATAAACCCTAAACCCTAAACCCTAAGACCTAAGACCTAAACTCTAAATCGGGCTAAATTTTACTTCATAAAACATGAAGAAGAAAAAAATGTTAACATTCTTCACGAACAATATTATCTTGAATGTTATTTTTGTCGATCGTTTTCCCGCCTAAATAATAACATTTATCACAAAGTGTCTTTTCTAAATGTTCATATTTTCGTGTGATCTTGTTGCCTGAAAAAAAAATTCCAAAAGAAACGAAAAAAAAAAATTTGCTTCCCCCCGATTGGTTACTTCCCCATTGATCTTGCCTATATATATATACATGTGTATATATATATATATATGTATATATATATATATATATATATATACATGTATATATATATATAAAGGATTCATAAAGAACTTTGCATAAAATAGAACTCAAAGAACCACATAAAATTGTCCTTAGTCTGCGGCAGACTAAGCTCGATCAGTATAAAATACACTAAGATCTTTGACTTTTCTCCTATGCAAACTTCAATGAAGACCTTTATATATATATATATATATATATATATATATATATATATATATATATATATATATATATATATATATATATATATATATTACATATCATATTGATGTCGTTTTAGCAACAATGGGAACCTTTTAAATTATAATACACGAACTACTAATCACTAAAGTCTAAGGCACACCTAATGAGCAAAATAAATCGGTCGGTGTAGTAAAGTAATTGGCAAGCTCTGTTCGTCCCAAGAGGGGCGGATATTTAAGGTTAAGAATTGATGATTCGTTGATATTTCTCGAGAAACAATATAAAAATTGTTTTGGAAGTTTTGAGGTTGTGTTAAGCATATAAATAAATAAGATAAATAAAATATAATAATAACGAAATATGAATAATAAATAAATGGATGTCTACTCGGACGTCAAGCCCCTTCACATTCGGACATTTATATTAAGAACGTATTTTCAAATGACTTTAACTGTTAGACTCGAATAGCGGGTTACTACACCTACTACCATCAAAGTATATTTAACTGTAACTTAAGTGCTACTAAGGTTCAACGTATGATCATACTACGTGACTTAATCGAGTAGAGTCGTTAATTCCACCAAATCAAATACATCAAGAGGGTCCAGTTCGTTGATGTATCGATATCACGATTCTAAGTCTATCGGGATCCAAATTGACATGCAAGGCCTTATACCGGTCATTAGCATACTAACACTATATAATTTACTACACATGCAACGAGTGACTCAACTAAGAACAATGGGTCTGTATAATTAAGTCGTAAGTATTCTCAACAAAAAGCATTTAAAAATCAAGTTTTCATCTTCGGTTCATATCAGGCCGCCGACTGTTGCGATCTGATGTTGTCTTACCTATTGAACAAGTAGGCCGCCGGCTAGCTATAGGCAGTCGCCGGCTAAACCAAGCTCTATCCAGATTTTAGTAAAATCCTAAGTGTTCTATACTCCGCCGCCGGCTAGCCATTGATTATTGCCGGGTTGGAGTGTTAATAAACAGAAAATTAATCTAAAAACTATAGACAGTGTTCGAAATAATTTCTGGTATTTTAAGATCTCAGGCCGCCGGCCGCTCTCATTAGGCCGCCGGACTCACTTAAATAAAATAAGTCCGAATGTTTATAGGTTCATCAATCTAAGCCAACACTATAATTATAAATACTAATCATGGCAGAAATGATAAAATGAATAAAAGACATAATTAAATGCATTAAAGTAAATAAGGGAAAAACTATTAACGAATTAAAAAGACAAGGCATATGAAAAGAGAACTTCAACTTGTATTAATCTTCAAATAGTAGCAGAAATGTAAAGCTTGAAATACTAGAACTTCAATTCTTTAAATAAAATTACATAAAAGATATGGAAATTAACTTCGAAACTAATCAACTCCTAAACTAAAATTGTAGAAATGAAATGAAAATGGTGAAACATAGCATCCTCTACGCGAATTTTTTTTTTTAAAGATCTTAAAAGAAATATTATATTTCAGTATGCCTCTACATACATCCACATACTGAAGTTAGTTTGTGGAGTTCTCTGGGTTCTCTTCTATCAAAAGTTTTATCTGGATTCATTTAATATATATATATATATATATATATATATATATATATATATATATATATATATATATATATATATATATATATATATATATAACGAATGGATCCAATGAGAACATTTGATATGATAGAACTCATAAACCATGTACAGACTGACCTTATGATATACCCGGATTAGTCACGTTTTTACGTGTCGTTAGGCGTAAGGACTATCTAAGGTAAATCAGGTAGAATTGTAATAATTTGTAAGGTTGGGATCTAAATCAACTCTCTATATTAATCCAAAGGTTAATAGTGGAAAGTATGATCTAGGATCGTTCTTTAAAACTGACCCAATTTGAAACGAATGCGTTCCAGATTAGGTGATCTAATTAGTGAAGGGTTTCACACAGTTGATTATCCAAGACAAATGGCAGGTACACCTTGTGTGGAGAGGCAGGAACCTTTTGGTCCCAATAAATTGGTGACTGTTCGAAAATTCAATAATCAAGTCCAACCAATTTATTCTATACACCACTAAATATGGTTCTCAAGTTGTGCGAATTAAAAGAGAGTTGAGGGTTGTATATTATGGTTACTAATTAAAACAAGTAAATAAAAGTGACATAAAGTATATAAAACTGTAAAGATAAATGGTGTGTTGGTTGTGATTTCGTTAACTAAGCTAGGATGATGAATGTATTTATATAAAAGATTTTTATTTCATCATCTAAAATATTTTTCATGTAAACACTAGATTCCCTATCAATCGATTTACTAAATTGTAGATTGGCATGTCACCAGGAACTAGGTTATGTTGATTCTGATTGAATCGGCTATGCTCTAGGCTCCCGACACTCACCCTTAGCCCATGTTGAGGATGTACGTGGCCCTTACTAGGTAGACGTGCATACTTTGGGCGGTAATAAAGCAGAATAGCTATAGGAATTCGATTCCTTTGTGGATCCAACCATTCTTAACACGATATCATGTTAAATCTAATGAAAAATTCTTAAGTTTAATGTTTTAAAATACTACTTGCTAATGGATTTAATAGAATCTAAAGGTGTTTAGACAAACTAGATAACGATTTGCTTAGATATGCTATAGGGTGACCACCTTGTTGTAAAACTACTCCAATACCGATACTGGAAGCATCAATTTCAATAATAAACTCTTGAAAAGTCGGGCAATTTTAGAAAAGGGGCACTTTGCATTGCCATTTTTGCCTCAAAAGCAATGGTAGCCTCATTTGTCCAGCAAAAAGAGTCTTTTTTAAGTAGTTTGGTCAGTGGGTAGCTTATATGGGAGTATCCTTTGATAAATCGCCTATGATAAGCCGTGAGTCCAAAGAACCCTCGTAATTGTTTAAGGTTGTGATCATTTGAGAAAATCTTCCACCATTGAAGGGCCCATTGCCACTCCTTTTCACGAAATTACGTGACCCATATATTCAACATCAAGTGTTGCAAACGTACATTTTCATATCTTAGCATATAATTGATTTCGCCGCATCACTTGTAAGACCATGTGTAAGTGTTCAACAAGAGTCCAAACTTGCACTATAAACCAAAATATCGTCAAACAACACTAGAGTAAACTTGTATAAAAATGGCTTGAAAACATCATTTATGAGAGCTTGAAATGTAGATGGAGCATTTGTTAGGCCAAATGGCATTACAAGAAATTCATAATTCCCTTCATGTATTCTAAATGTTGTCTTTGAAATATCATCATCGTACCTTCTTATTTGATGGTAGCCGGACCTTTAGTCGAGCTTTGAAAAAATACTTTGAACCACTCAATTCATCGATCAGTTCTTCAATAATGGGTATAGTAAACTTGTCCCTAATGGTATGGTTATTAAGCTCTCTATAGTCGATACACATCACGAACCATCCTTTTTCTTAACCATAATAAGTGGCGCCGAAATGGACTATGGCTCGAATGTAAAACCCCCGTTTCTAATAATTCCTTCACCATTTGCTCAATCGCATATTTTTGTGTTTGGCGGGTATCAATACCGGTGTATATTAATGGGTTGAGTGCCTTCCTTCAATGGAATTCTATGATCAAAACTGTGTTTAGAAGGCAAGCCTACTTAAACATCAAACACTTCCTTATAGTCAGTTAAAAGATCATCTATCTTTGGCGAATTAGACACTCCTGTTGGGTTACTATTACAACTCACTTCCATCTTCCATAATTAGCTTAGGTAAACACAAAGTGTCATTGAACTCAAATAGACGTGGGCTTGTTGCTGACCTAAATTTTTGCTCAAATATTTGCCATTCTGTATTTGTGATGTTGCATATTTCTTGCCTCTTAACTCAACCTTTTTACCTTTGTACACAAATATCATACATAGATCATCAAGTTCCAACATATGTCTCCAAAGGGTTTTCAACCATTGTATTCTCAAGACCATCCCGTTAGCTCCTAAAGGAATGAGCACCATATCGCTTACAAATAGTTGACCACAAATGTGCCAACTAAACTTAACACATACACTTGTACTTTGATTCTATTACCACCCGGAACAATGATCATCATAGGCTCAATAGTGCTAAGATCACAACCCAATTTTCTAGCCATATTTAGATTCAAAAAAGTACGAGTGCTACCCGAATTAATCAATATTTGAACATTTTATTTTTGTACGTGACCAACAACTCTCATCGTTTAATACGTACTAGTACCTGTTAAAGCATTTAGGGATATTAATGGAGCTTGGTCATCATTTTCAATTTGGTCATTCATTTCAACTACTTCTACATGATGTTCACTATTTTCTTCATAGTCACCCAAATCATCCACTCTCAAAACCTCTAGTGAATACAACTGACCACTACATTTGTATCCCGATGTGTACCTTTGATCGCAATAATAACACATATGTTTCATTCTTTTTTCATCGACTTCTTTTTGTGTTAGTTGTTTCCTGTTTTGATATGAATTGCCAATTCTTTGTACATGTATAGTGGGAGTAGTGACTAATGTCAACTTAGTATTATTCGTACCCATGTTATTGCTCTCAGCCGCCCCTTGATTACCAAAACATGGGAAAAAATTACTGTTACTTTTAGGTGTAGGAAGAATAGAAGTATACTGTGGAGTAAATAGCCCGATAATTGATGTTGGGACCGCGCCCGCAGTAAATTTGCGCTTCGTGTGAGGGGGCGTGTTGAATAAATCATCCCACATCGGCCTTGGGTAAAAACATTGTGGTGCTTATAATAGTTTGGGTTCCTCATCACATTGAGTTAACTTTTGGTGTTGAATTCGGCTCAAGTATATTATTTCCGCATATACCTTCTTTTAGTAGCACCTATTGTTTCCTCTTGCATATTTCCCAAACACACAGCATCCTCCATTGATTTTGTCTTGAACATTCTAATAGGTATTTCGATCTCTTTTTGTAATCTTGCAAGGTACATACTAATTGCTTGTTTTTCATTTATCTCCACTTTATTCAACAATCGTTCGAATTCATCATTATACATTTGAATATGTCCAATTTGACACAAATTCTTTAGCCCCCTCACTAGATCTTCAATAGTCAAACCAAATTGTATTTGTATTTCCTCTTCATCAACGGACTATTTGTCACGACCCGAAAAATTTCGATTAATGTTAAACCAAACTCTCGATACGATTTTTGTATTTTTGACACAATAAGAAAATTTTGTTAGGTTTCGTCTCAAAAATTTTGAACTATTTTCATATATTCATTTGACCTTCGACTAGTTCCGACGATTCACGAACAACTAATTGTAAATAGATTTGTGTGTATTTACATATATATGTATAAATGAATATAATAATTTGAAAATATAAATTGAAATATTATATGACATAATTGTTAGAATTAATAATTTAATAATGTAAAATAAAATAATATATATCATAACTATTATTTAAAAGGTATCTATATATATGTGATTTTAAAATAAACGGTGATCTGAAAATGAGTTATATAAATTTTAGACTTATTAAAAATGTATTTAGGAACTATATGTTAAGTTTTAACTTTTTTTTATATTTCACCCATAAATGAGTGGGACAGTTGATGTAATTTTTATTTAATAATTTATGATAGAATTTTATACCATAATGACTAAAATAAATAAATATAGTTAATTTAAAAATTTGGAATTTTTCCGTGGACTTTTATCCGTCATTGATTAACCAACGGGGTACGATATACTATCCGGAAACACCGTCGGTAGAGTAATCAACTTGAGGCTGCTAATTAATTATTATTATTTCAATTGACACGTTTGGTTTGAATTAGATTATAATTATTATGTATTATGTATTATATATTATAACTATGATTACCTAGTTTATATATACATATACATATATTTACACAATGATGAAACCATTCTTCATCCTAACTCCATCGTCTTATCACTATCCCTTGCTACACTTGCTCGCCACTAGACCACCGAAGTCACTACTTCCGCCATCATCAATCACCACCGGGAACCACCATGTTTACCACCACTACTCTCTCTCCATATATATGTATCTCTCTCTATATATATCTCTTCTCCTTTTTGTTTAGCCGTGATCAAACCAACACCATCTCAACTCTACAACCACGGCCACCGACAATCTCCTTCAGCCACCACTAGTCCATCTTCCACCACCCTGTCATCATCATGATCCACGCTGCTACAGCTAACTTGTTTCTGTTTCTTGTTTAGCTTCAAAACCAACGACCACCAATAAACATCTCAAACGCCACCCTTCTCCACAACACCACCAAGATCACCACACCATCACTACCACTCTTGTTGATGATCACCCCATCTATACCCATAACCACCACGGTTACCAACCAAGACACTACCATATCCTCGTTCATTATTATTATTATTTTTTTCTTTCTTTCTTATCTCCTTCTCGCTACTATTTTGGCTGAGTGAACCACCACCACACAACCCATCTCAACCATCATCCGCCATAAACACCCTTCACCACCGTAGCTCTCCACCTCAAATTCATTTATTTATGTTTTAAAAAAAAATCGCCATAAACCACCACTAATATGATCAAGAAACTGTCACAGCCCTATCTCCTATGTTACTACTCTTGCTCGACAAAAACAGGCTACTATTGCAGCCATTCACCACCGTATAAAATCAATTCTCTCTCTATCCATCTCTCTCTCCTTAACTCGATCAAGAACCACCACCTTCAATCTCTGTTGTAGCTCCACTGTAGTACCCCTGCCGTCTGCTTCTGTTGCAACCGATGACTGTAGCTAACTGTTACGAAACTGAGGTTGAAGATGAAACGAAGGTTGATGTAAGTAGTGAATAATGATGATGTACGTGGTAAATAACAAAGATGATGGAACGTACCTGATGGTTATACGATGATGATTGTATGAGTTAATGATGATGTAGAGATGATACAGTGAGAAGATGATACTCGATATATTATGATGATGATTATGAAAGTGATGCTATACAGCTGTATGTTTATGTTAAATGATTGATGATTTAACTGTACATGAGGCTACCCTATTTTTTTTTCTTCTTATCGACTACAAAATGCTATGTAAATGGACCGAATTCTTCTTTTTTCTTTTGGGCTTATATTATTTAGTGTGTTGGACTAAATGAATTGGGCTCTTATTGGGCTTCTCAATCGGGTCTGTAGCAAATGATTGTAATGAGAATACGAGATAAAGGAAATTGTTTATGATGGAATGAATGGTGGTGAGAATACATACGCGTAGGTTATACATGATGATGAGGATGATGCCATGTTATGATAATAATGAAGTTATGATAATAAGATGATGATAATTAAATAATAGAAATGATTATGGTTAGAAAGATGGAATGAATTTCAACAGAAAGTACGGGGCAATCATTGGTTTGGATATTTTATCGGGTTAGCGGGACGTCGCGGGTTCAAACCCGGACTTGGGCATTTTCTTTTAGGACTACATCCTTGAGGTAGTTACCTATTACTCATTATTATTATTATTATTATTATTATTATTATTATTATTATTATTATTATTATTATTATTATTATTATTATTATTATTATTATTATTATTATTATTATTATTATTATTATTATTGTTATTGTTATTGTTATTATCATCATTATATTATCACTATTATGGTTATTATTACAAATAACTAATATTTTACAAAAATACATTACAAATATATTAATATTAAATATTACTAAATTTCTATACTAATTAAGCTATATATAAAATATATTAATAATATAAATATATATATTTATATCATACATAAACTTTGAATTAAATTTCTATATAAATATTATATTATTAAACTACTTTATTAAGTATTTACTAAATTAAAATAAATAAATGTATTATAGAAATAAATATTTACTACTTAAAGTATATAGGGTAAATATAACTTATTTAGTAATATGATATGTAAATTATTAATACATAAACTTGTTAGTTGTTATATATGTTAATATACATAATTAATATAGGTTCGTGAATCCGAGGTCAACCCTACACTTGTTAAATGACGTCATATGTATTTTTACTACAAAATACAGTATGGTGAGTTTCATTTGCTCCCTTTTTAATTGCTTTTGCAAAATATATTTTTGAGCTGAGAATACATGCGCTGCTTTTATAAATGTTTACGAAATAGACACAAGTACTTAAAATATATTCTACGTTGAGTTGTACCACCCTGCATATCTTTCCTAATAGCTTGGTAACTACTATTTACATGTGGTATTGTAAACGCGAATCCTGTTGATAGATCTATCGGGCCTGACAACCCCAACCGGACTGGACGACCAGTATTCAACGGTTGCACAGTACTTCGTTTCGTGACTACACTTGGTACGGTGTAGTGAGATTTCATAATAAAGGGAATATGCAACGTTGATTAAATGTTAAGTATGGTTACCAAGTGCTCAATCACTTAGAATGCTTTACATACACTTGCGAGTGTATTATGTTTATGATTATGAAATCTTGTGATCTATTAATATATTGAAATGATTGTTATGATAAACCTATGAACTCACCAACCTTTTGGTTGATACTTTTAAGCATGTTTATTCTCAGGTACGAATTAAGTCTTCCACTGTGCATTTGCTCATTTTAAGGACATTACTTGGAGTCGATCATCGCAATGGGACCAAATGTTGATGATTTCGTCCAGGGGATAAGGACGGGTCCTCACATGTGGTATCAGAGCGGTGGTCTTAGCAAACCATGTCTTGTATTAGTGTGTCTAACTGATAGTTGTTTAGATGCATTAGTGAGTCTGGACTTCGACCGTGTCTGCATGTCAAAAGTTTTGCTTATCATTTCTAGTCGGAAATCATCTGCTTATCATCCTTAGGAAATTACCTGCTAATCATTCTTAGTCTAGACATGTCTTACTGCCTCTATTGCATAGACAGTGTATAGATAAATTCATATCTTAGCATATCTGTTATTGTTACCTTTGTCTGACAGCTTCCGTGGATTTCTCCGTAACTTAAGGGATTTTAGTATTATATATGCATATGTAAATTATGTATTACAGGGTACTAATCTACATCCTATAATCTATTTCTTATCGAAAATACATTAGCTGATCGTACGAGATGAATCCCTCAACCAGTTCGAATTCCTCAGATTTCGACAGCTATTCCGATATGGAATTTCACCTAAGCTCCGAAAGCAGTGTCACCAGAATAAATCAACTAATCATCCATCCTCAATTCATTTTATGGGTTCGTAGTCGACTTAATCAATGGAGACGCGCAGAAGGCGATCCCTTCCACTAACCGAATTCACTTCTTGGCGAAGAACCTGAAGCACCTACCGGCGAAGCTATCCGAAACACCATTTTCAGCCACATTTCCAGAGTATCTCGTCACGACTATATACTATCTCAAATCCTAGATCTTATTCATTCGATCGTTCCGACCGACAATCATTCCGGAGTAATACAAGAAGTCAACGAACTTCGCGCTCGAGTAATCAATTTGGAGAATATGGTGCAAAACGTACCAGCTTCAGCAACATCATCGGCATCAACAGTACAACCAACAACATAAGTTTCAACATCACATGCCCAATATCTCATTCTGTATCTCGAGTATAATCATCGTTCTACAAATCATTCTACATTATTTATCTTCGTTCGAATGGAGATTATATAATCTTTAATGTTTTAGAGATTATATATTCTTATTCTAATGGTAAATCAAATAAGTCTAATATCATATTGACCCATTAAATTCATGATTACATCTAAGGAAAATATATATGCAAGTATATTTTCATAAAGAATGTAATTAAAAATTCTTTTGTACAAACTGTTAATGGTGAAAATATTTTAACGGGTAAGTAATACCCTCGAAATATTTAGATTTCACATTAATAAGTTACACTGTACATTCTTCGAATCTGATTCAATAGTCATTCACTATCCTATTTACAACCACCGATATACGTATTCGTTTACCGCAGAATAACCCTTTTTATTCAATTTCATATTTGGATTTTGACCTATCAGAATCCAACAAGAGGCATAATGAAGAAAACATTGGACAAAATAAAATTTGTTAGAAACAAACAAATTAATTATGAGAAATTTTGTTAAGAATCCACGCTAACTGTTCCTGGCTAACTGTTCCTGGCTAACTGTTCCTAGCTAACTTATTACATTTTATTTATCACAATTTAATTATCGCAATTTTATTTATCGTCATTTAATTTCTGTTATTTACTTTACGCATTTTATTTATCGTCATTTAATTTCTGTTATTTATTTTACGCACTTTAAATATGGGACACGTATACAAGGTTTTGACATATCATATCGACGCATCTATATATATTATTTGGAATAACCATAGACACTCTATATGCAGTAATGCGGGAGTTAGCTATACAGGGTTGAGGTTGATTCTACAATAATATATATAGTTTGAGTTGTGATCGAGTCTGAGACGTATACGGGTCACGATACGTATTAATTAATTCGAATATTATATATTAAACTATATATGAATTATTGGACTGTAACTGTGGACTATCAACTAAGGACTGCCATTATTGGACAATTAAAATGGATTAAAATATTGATTATAACATATGAAACTAAACAATTCTTCAAGTCTGCCACTTGATTCCATCTTAAACCTCATTTGTACCTTGACGATTACAATCCACGTTCAAACCTTTCATGATTCCTGAAAATACCTCGATCGAGAGGATGAACCAGCCACACTTCATCTACGGAAAAAAAAGATTGATGCATATAGTTATGCATGTGAAAAACTCTCGGAAACTGAGTAAACGTTTAACACGTAGCTGTGCTAATTCTTTTAGTGTTATTATTACCCAAAATAATTTGGGTAATCCCTTTCAAATTAGCCAATTTTGTCACAGCTCCAGCAAGTCAACTCCGACTTTTCATTCGAAACAACCATATTATAATCTTGATATATCTGTGTGCTCTTTTATTGTTACCAGAGAACCTTTTATATTCCACCATATTACCATCAGCATTTAATCATCTAAAAACACAATTCTCCTGAAACCACCTCGGTTTGATAACCGATGACCCAGATCCGTGAACTTTGAAAATGCTGACGAAGCAGCATGTTGTAGATGGTCTTAATGGCCAAAAGTGGATGATAAAGAAAGAAGTGTTAGGAACGCTCGATAGAAAATTTGGCACTGAAAATCGGATTGAGCACACCATGAAGGAGACCAAGGATAAATACAAGGACCAAACCCTATATTCAAAGAATCCAGGAAATTCTGGATCCGCCGAAATCTTTAGAGAATATCTTGTTCCGAAGTCATGTTAAAATCTTGCGAAAATTTGTTCTTCATCAACTTTCGAACTTAGAAATTCCAAAATATCATCATAACTATCTTCGATATTTCTGAGGATATTTTCATAAATATTCTTGTCCGAAATTATCTACCTCTTTGTATTTCTGTATTCCATTATATTGAAAACTTCTATAAAGTCTAAGTATAAATTATGAATGAATTGTGGAGAAGTGTAGGGAATTGAAGCATGAGTTAGTATAATATAATGATGTCAGGCCAACGTGGTTATATTACAGTAAGTCATGCTGAGTTTCTAATGGGACGTGATGATGGTTCACAGATCACACCCTCATCATGTGCCATGTTACACGACTCTTTCATTCTACTTAATTTCTAAGCATATCACGGAAATATTTCCTTGATATTTCTGTTATTTCGTAATTCCAACAGTTTGCTAATAAATCGTGCTAATTCATTTTCTTTCTGATTAGAAAATTTTCTTAAATTCCTTGAATTCCGGAAATCCACCATGACTTCGTCAAAAGTTAAATCTCTATCTCGATCTTATGTGATAGCTCCACTCATACGCTTCAAGTAATCGAATTGTTTTATCCATATTACTCAATGATGATAAAACTCTATTTGTCAATTCATATTCGTCATGAAAATATTTTTATTGTTAGCCATGACGACCTCGATCAAATTTCGGAACAAAATTTCTTTAACGGGTAGGTACTGTCACGACCCGGAAAATCTCGATTAATGTTAAACCAAACTCTCGATACGATTTTTGTATTTTTGACACAATAAGAAAATTTTGTTAGGTTTCGTCTCAAAAATTTTGAACTATTTTCATATATTCATTTGACCTTCGACTAGTTCCGACGATTCACGAACAACTCATTGTAAATAGATTTGTGTGTATTTACATATATATGTATAGATGAATATAATAATTTGGAAATATAAATTGAAATATTATATGACGTAATTGTTAGAATTAATAATTTAATAATGTAAAATAAAATAATATATATCATAACTATTATTTAAAAGGTATCTATATATATATGTGATTTTAAAATAAACGGTGATCTGAGAATGAGTTATATAAATTTTAGACTTATTAAAAATGTATTTAGGAACTATATGTTAAGTTTTAACTTTTTTTTATATTTCACCCATAAATGAGAGGGACAGTTGATGTAATTTTTATTTAATAATTTATGATAGAATTTTATACCATAATGACTAAAATAAATAAATATAGTTAATTTAAAATTTTGGAATTTTTTTGTGGACTTTTATCCATCATTGATTAACCAACGGGGTACGATATACTATCCGGAAACACCGTCGGTAGAGTAATCAACTTGAGGCTGCTAATTAATTATTATTATTTCAATTGTCACGTTTGGTTTGAATTAGATTATAATTATTATGTATTATGTATTATATATTATAACTATGATTACCTAGTTTATATATACATATACATATATTTACACAATGATGAAACCATTCTTCATCCTAACTCCATCGTCTTATCACTATCCCTTGCTACACTTGCTCGCCACTAGACCACCGAAGTCACTACTTCCGCCATCATCAATCACCACCGGGAACCACCATGTCTACCACCACTACTCTCTCTCCATATATATGTATCTCTCTCTATATATATCTCTTCTCCTTTTTGTTTAGCCGTGATCGAACCAACACCATCTCAACTCTACAACCACGGCCACCGACAATCTCCTTCAGCCACCACTAGTCCATCTTCTACCACCCTGTCATCATCATGATCCACGCTGCTACAGCTAACTTGTTTTTCTTTCTTGTTTAGCTTCAAAACCAACGACCACCAATAAACATCTCAAACGCCACCCTTCTCCACAACACCACCAAGATCACCACACCATCACTACCACTCTTGTTGATGATCACCCCATCTATACCCATAACCACCACGGTTACCAACCAAGACACTACCATATCCTCGTTCATTATTATTTTTTTCTTTCTTTCTTTCTTATCTCCTTCTCGCTACTATTTTGGCTGAGTGAACCACCACCACACAACCCATCTCAACCATCATCCGCCATAAACACCCTTCACCACCGTAGCTCTCCACCTCAAATTCATTTATTTATGTTTTAAAAAAAATAATAATAATCGCCATAAACCACCACTAATATGATCAAGAAACTTTCACAGCCCTATCTCCTATGTTACTACTCATGCTCGACAAAAACAGGCTACTATTGCAGCCATTCGCCACCGTATAAAATCAATTCTCTCTCTATCCATCTCTCTCTCATTAACTCGATCAAGAACCACCACCTTCAATCTCTGTTGTAGCTCCACTGTAGTACCCCTGCCGTCTGCTTCTGTTGCAACCGATGATTGTAGCTAACTGTTACGAAACCGAGGTTGAAGATGAAACGAAGGTTGATGTAAGTAGTGAATAATGATGATGTACGTGGTAAATAACAAAGATGATGGAATGTACCTGATGGTTATACGATGATGATTGTATGAGTTAATGATAATGTAGAGATGATACAGTGAGAAGATGATACTCGATATATTATGATGATGATTATGAAAGTGATGCTATACAGCTGTACGTTTATGTTAAATGATTGATGATTTAACTGTACATGAGGCTGCCCTATTTTTTTTTTTCTTCTTATCAACTACAAAATGCTATGTAAATGGACCGAATTCTTCTTTTTTCTTTTGGGCTTATATTATTTAGTGTGTTGGACTAAATGAATTGGGCTCTTATTGGGCTTCTCACTCGGGTCTGTAGCAAATGGTTGTAATGAGGATACGAGATAAAGGAAATTGATGATAATGGAATGAATGGTGGTGAGAATACATACGCGTAGGTTATACATGATGATGAGGATGATGCCATGTTATGATAATAATGAAGTTATGATAATAAGATGATGATAATTAAATAATAGAAATGATTATGGTTAGAAAGATGGAATGAATTTCAACAAAAAGTAAGGGGCAATCATTGGTTTGGATATTTTATCGGGTTAGCGGGACGTCGCGGGTTCAAACCCGGACTTGGGCATTTTCTTTTAGGACTACATCCTTGAGGTAGTTACCTATTACTCATTATTATTATTATTATTATTGTTATTATTATTATCATCATTATATTATCACTATTATGGTTATTATTACAAATAACTAATATTTTACAAAAATACATTACAAATATATTAATATTAAATATTACTAAATTTTTATACTAATTAAGCTATATATAAAATATATTAATAATATAAATATATATATTTATATCATACATAAACTTTGAATTAAATTTCTATATAAATATTATATTATTAAACTACTTTATTAAGTATTTACTAAATTAAAATAAATAAATGTATTATAGAAATAAATATTTACTACTTAAAGTATATAGGGTAAATATAACTTATTTAGTAATATGATATGTAAATTATTAATACATAAACTTGTTAGTTGTTATATATGTTAATATACATAATTAATATAGGTTCGTGAATCCGAGGTCAACCCTACACTTGTTAAATGACGTCATATGTATTTTTACTACAAAATACAGTATGGTGAGTTTCATTTGCTCCCTTTTTAATTGCTTTTGCAAAATATATTTTTGGGCTGCGAATACATGCGCTGCTTTTATAAATGTTTACGAAATAGACACAAGTACTTAAAATATATTATATGTTGAGTTGTACCACCCTGCATATCTTCCCTAATAGCTTGGTAACTACTATTTACATGTGGTATTGTAAACGCGAATCCTGTTGATAGATCTATCGGGCCTGACAACCCCAACCGGACTGGACAACCAGTATTCAACGGTTGCACAGTACTTCGTTTCGTGACTACACTTGGTACGGTGTAGTGAGATTTCATAATAAAGGGAATATGCGACGTTGATTAAATGATAAGTATGGTTACCAAGTGCTCAACCACTTAGAATGCTTTACATACACTTGCGAGTGTATTATGTTTATGATTATGAAATCTTGTGGTCTATTAATATATTGAAATGATTGTTATGATAAACCTATGAACTCACCAACCTTTTGGTTGATACTTTTAAGCATGCTTATTCTCAGGTACGAATTAAGTCTTCCGCTGTGCATTTGCTCATTTTAAGGACATTACTTGGAGTCGATCATCGCAATGGGACCAAATGTTGATGATTTCGTCCAGGGGATAAGGACGGGTCCTCACACCATTCGACATCTTCCTCATGATTCTTTACGATCTTTTGATGCCAGTGCAATGCCTTGTTATGAAGATGTATCAAAGCAATATGTACTTTTTCATCATCATCCACTCTATCGACAGTGAAATACTGATTACACCTTTATAACCAATTCTTGAATTCTTCACCATCAAAACAAGGGAACTCTAGTTTCGTGAATCTTGTCAATTGTGTGTTTTGATTACTAGTACCTTCGCTACTTTCATCTTTTGCATCTCGCCATTGAGATACTGATATTGACAAAGAAGACCATCGATTATGTTATTAATCGATGTATTCATATCTGCCATAGTTTGACTAAGTTGATTGACCATTGAGATACTGATATTGACAAAGAAGACCATCGAATATGTTATTAATCGATGTATTCATATCTGCCATAGTTTGACTGAGTTGATTGACTGAATCTCTGAATCGATCAAGTGGATCTTCTTCTCCGATTGCACCGCTATAGTTGTTTCAAGTATTCACCACCATTTTCGATCAATTTCTCAATATTTTCCTAAGAAATCACTCTGATACCAAACTTGATATGTAATTTCTAAACTCAATTGAATCGAGGAAACACTAGTTACAAAATGGAGATCTTAGAATGAAGAATCGAATCTTAAGTATTGCAATCGATATGTTTTATTGATAAAACTAGAGTTACAGAAATGGAAAGAGAAATGATTTACCTCATTACATCGGTTAATCTACTATCTAAGCTAACGATTATAGCTAATTTGTTACAATCAACAACAAATTCTATTTTCCCAACATTTAAATAAGAGCGTTTCCCTCTAACTGACAAATTGATACTTGCACTAGACTTTATTAGCTTGTGACCTGCACGTGACCTCCATATCATTATTGATTATATAAATATAAATATAAATATATATAAATATTCTTTTGTTTCTCAGTATCCTTCATTGTTTAGATGAAGTTATCGTTTGTTTTAATATATTTCCTTCTTTTCGCGAAAAAAAATATAAATATTCTTTTACCTTTAAACATATTCCTATCTATTTTCTATATAATAACAAAACTAAAAATAGGTCATTTTAAAAAGCTAAATCTAATCTTAGTCATTCATTTAATTAGTAATCACTAATCTAGACCATTAATTTTTACCTAATTTTGATTATGACCTCATAATCTTGACCTTGATTTGTTTGATTACTAAACTAGCTCAATAGCCCGTGCGTTGCACAGTTGAATTAAACATGTAATCAAAAAGTTTCACAATCTTATAAAACAACGTATGTGTTATTGATGTTTTTTAAAATAAGTAACATACAAGTACATTTCAAATTCGATCAATGCTTACCTGACCTGCACATAAAAACATGAAAGTACATATTATGTAATAGTATTTGTAGTTGTTATAAACTGAATTGTATAATTATTAAACTGGAATATATAATCTATAAGCATGTTAATTCGAACTTGTTTCTATATGTGTTGTAGTACCTCCTTGTAGACTACATTTTTAGTAGTCTTTGAACCAAAGTTTAACAAACACAAACGCTTCCACAATTCCCTTTAGTTACTTACAATATTTATGACCCAAGACCAATATTTTTTCCTCTTATGCTTCATACCAGTTTCCATACTTCCAAACCAGCACAATGTTAAGTTTAGTGCCACAACATATTGAACTTTTAACCAAATATTGTAGACGCATAGGTTATAACAGTGCATAAATCAAGTAAACATACTATAAATATATTTAAAAGATTATAAATGTATTTAACAACATAATGTAAAGGTACCTTAATGTAGATAGTAAGTAAAAAACTTTTGAAAAATGCCTGAACCTGCAGATTGAAGCCATCGCGATATAACACCAGTGTTTTGAAGTGCAGTGATTAGATGAAAATGTATAATCACAGTAAGAGTACATGAAATTAGATAAAGCAGATACCTGAAAGTCATTGGGACTATGTTGAGCCAATTTGAAGTCATATGTATAAAAACATTATACATTCGTAGTTTGTAAAATGGCACGAACTGAAGGATTAGCAACTTCTTTCGACAAAACTGCATCTGTTTTCACATATATCTACATCAGCCATAGCCAGTAAGTAACCACAAATAATTAATAATTTAAATGTGAACATCAAACTAACAAAAACACAAAAAGTAAGTGCAAACAATAATTAGTAACTAGATCCATTAAAAAAATTAAAACAATTAACACTAATTATGTTTCCAATTTTTGGTTTTAAAGATGAATTCAATCTCGGGCTTCAAACAACAACTAAACCTAAAAAAACAGCGTAGATTAATGGATGAAAAAAACTTACAAAATTGAATTAATAAGAAGTCGTCGCTTCCTACCCAGTTCTTTGCAATTTCAGTATGCATGTAAAGAAATCGATTCATTTGAAAATTGATGGCTGGTGATACTCGAACATGAAACCTTAATATGAAAATCAAAAAACTTCAAGTACGTTTTATCGCTTAAATAAAACATCAGATTGTATAGTCTGCAATGTATACTTGCAGATATGAATATTTTACCTGGGTACCAATGGCATGACCTCATTTGTTTATCAATTTTGTCATTCTTCTCAATTTGCTGATCAGCTTACATCCATAAAATGTAATAAGTACATGTTAATTACTCCACTTGATTAATATTTATAATACACCACTTACTAAATGATTTTAAAAAACTGATTTTAAGTCTTAGACATAGTAAGCGTACACAGGAAAGTATCATCAAACACAACTAATTATTTACCAGAGTAAAATAATTCTAACCTCAAACTACTACAATCGAGCCCGCGGAACCATAAAATAACTCAGCCACAGTTTTGACGATCCAATAGCCTAAATAAACTCAATATTCAAAATTGGTTGTTGTTAATGAAGAAATTGTTAAAAAATACGAATCACGATGTTATAATAAAAGAACGTTACCATTAGTAGCTGCAGTTGCACATCTTGGTTGTAGCTCTGGAATTGTAAGTTGTCAGAAGAATTTTCATTTACAAATTACACATTTTTAGTTAAAAGCTAAGTGAAGACCATATGTAACCCAGGTAGGACCTTCTATGCAAGAAAAAGTGATGGATTTGAATATTTACATACACTTTTATATTAACCCAATTGAACACAATACTTCTATATTGATTACAAATAAATAATAGCAAAGAAAAAGAACCAGATAGTGAGGAGCATAGTGAGGAGCAACAATTTTCCTTATGTTTCTCAAGACACCAAACATTAAAACCCTAGTAAATTACTCAAAAGAAAGTAACTTTATTTTTTCATTACACAACCTAATATGCTGACCAGCAGATGTGAGATTATACCATTTGTATGTATCTAATGTAAGCAAGATTTCATTCACTTCATATGAAGCATAGATGGAAATAGTCATTATTTGGTTAGTCTGTTAGCCATATGAGCTGCATATAGGCTGTTTGAGTAACAGAAAAAAAAAAACACCTATCGTGAATATGTAGGTCTGAATTCACATTCGCATGACTGAGTAATTGAATAAATAGAATAAACTGTTAGAAGAAAAAGAAACAAAGAAAAAATGGAAAATGAAGACATTAGCCCAACCTTGAACAGCTAAAATTTTGTAATCAGCTTAGTATCGTTAATTATGTATCAAAGAATTAACATAATATATACCGACCCGGCCCATTTTGACCTACACAAGTAGTACCGTGTCTTGTCACCCACTTAAACAACCCATTTAGCACCCCTGGTGGAACACTTAAATTAATATTGCTGAATTCTGGAAAAATAACACTATAAAGATATGCCCAAATTATTTAGCTATGTAAGTTTTGGTGAACCAAGTACAAACTTGATTACCTTGAATCACTTGCCCAACGTACATGACAGTTGTCTGGAGCTTTGGCCATGCTTGACCCACACTCTACATGTTGAAAAACCCTTCTACTTGTACCTGCAGACATAGAATTAACATAGATTTAAATGTAAGGTAACTTAATGAATGAAGTGAAGTGCAGATTATCAATATAAACTAACCAAGTAACTAAATTGTAATAAAATATCAAATGGACAAAAATGAAGAATCTTTGGAGCATGTACCTACATGGAGAATGCCTAGGAAGTAGCATCATTATGTGAGTCAAAAGATCCTCCAGATGATATATGGTCATCTTGTGGCTTAGTATGAGAGATCTTCAAGACTTGACCTATATACAGAAATGGAAATTATCAAATAAATTTTTTTATTATATAAATAAAGTAATAACAAATACACCTAATCTGAAGAGTACCATTCACATACTGTTATTGTTATTGTTGTTTTTTAGATCATTTAAGAAACTTGCATAATCTGCAAAACGAACAAAACCACATATACGTTTCATACTTTTCATGTCAACTCTTTACCGATATCAAAGACATTAAATACGATTTTTGGGATCATTTAACTAAGTTAATGATATAGCTTACTGGTTATATGCAAGCATACTATAAGAGTTACAAATAATCAAAATAACATAGCTTACTGGTTATAAAAGTATGGTAATACCTGCTATTCTCTGGAATAAAGTACAATGTGTTTTCTCATTGCAAATACTTACATTAGGGTCCGTTCTTTTTGTGTTGAGAATTTCAACTTATCCTTTGATTCCTTGCAAGATATGAGTTGTCGAACACTTTCAAGTCATAGATCAGTTAATGAATACATATATAAATTCACTTTCATTCACTATTATATGATGTTTATCTTGAAGAGAAGCAAAGGATGTAGGAGTTACAGTTTAATTAGAGGCCTTTTAAACAATAACCTACATAAAAATGAAATTGTTGTGAGTATATAGAAGCAAAATAATATTCAACACATATGTATCCTATCCTATAAATAATAATAAGTGGAAAAAAGGTACCAAATAACTAACTTAGAAGATAATTGTGTGTGTTACTAAGAATCATCCAGACCTATGAAACCAATCAAAAGTCAGATAGTCAATTACAGGTGAAAGTTTCATTTTACAACTGATGGACTCATAGAACAAAATGTCTGCAAGAGGTTTTTTAGGTATTGAAAACAGATTCGAGTTGCAATAACCAATTTCAAGTCATGAGTTTGAATATTTCAACTACGGTTATTTATTTTGTGCTCACAATAAAAGAAATCAAGTCTTGAACTTTACCAACAAAAGTTGTATCATATTGTATGCTAATCCATAATCCTTCTAAACGACATATCACTTAAATTTTAATAATATTTCCATAAAATCATTGAAACATCATTATAAGTATTTTACTCTACATTTGAGGATAGTTATTTATGATAAATGAAATCGTGTTATGAGGTGTGATGACCCGAAAATTTCTGACCAAATTTAAACTTTATCTTTAAATGATTTAATGTTTTCGACACGATAAGCAAAGTCTGTAAAACCGAATCTCAAAATTTTTGAACTATTCAAGTACCCTTCGGTTGTTCTCAACGATTCACAAACCATTATATGTAAATAGATACATATATATACTATAACTTGAAAACGTAACAAAGTTTTAATTGTTTAATACCGTACATTAAACTTATTGGTTTAAATATTTATTTGAATATATATGATAAGTTGGAATATTAATTGTATGAATAACTTGCGACGTATATTTAAAACGTGTTTATGAATGTTGAAAATATATATTAACTTGGTCATAAAACGATTTGTTATTATATATATATCAACAAATAGCGAGACAATGATTTATAGAAGTAAATGACCAAAACACTCGAAAGTTTAAGATACACTTTGAATGATATAGTTTATTGATAATTTAAGACTATATTTTGACAAATGTACGAGTCACAAAATGTAAATTGCGAGTTTTCTAAGCGCACGAAAATGCGTTCGAGAAACCGGAACCGGGACATAAGTCGAGTGACAACGTACGAGTCATCGGAACGAAAATTACAAGTCAACTATGCATGTGAATTTAATATAATATATAATTAATTATATAAATTAAATATATTATATATATTATATAAAATTATGTCGACAAACAAAAAGTTAAAATTTTGTGAGCTGGATCAGAGGGCCATGCGATTGCATGGCCTTGAATCACAAATCCCATGCGATCGCATGGGGTACTTTTTCAGAAAAGGTTCTATAAATTGCTCGAGTTTGGGTTCAGTTTTTACACCTTTTCATCTATCCATCTATCCTCACTCCGTATGCATTATATTTATTTATTATTATTATTATTATTATTATTATTATTATTATTATTATTAATATTAAGATTAATATTATTATTAATCTTTTTAATATTAGTATTATTAATTAGTATTATACATAAAATACTACAACGGAGTGCCGTTCGAGTAATTTAAAAACAAGTTTTACGAGCGGGATAGAGCTAAGGAAAATATGGGTTATAGATATGGAGGTTATGGGTAATATTCATGGATACTGTTCGCAAGTCAAACCTAGTGTTTATCATCTCCGTTGTGTCTACGTACTTTTCTACAATATTGAATCTCAATATTGATACGTAAGCACTCATATTTTATCTTTTATATATTAATTGTGTATCCATGTCTACTGCTCGAGTATATATATTTAAGCATGCTTGTATGCTAAATTTCGTCGTTAAACAGTTTATAATAAATCACAAATTAAATACATATATTACTAATAAAAGGTATATGATATACATGTTTTTGGAAAGCTGGCGAAAAATCAATAACTTTTCATTTAGATATCGAATAGTTTCGATGAACGGATTAAAAGATATGATCAACTGAATTATGATTGACGTTAATTGAAATTGCTTTTGAATCTGCAATTAATATTTAAACAACTTGTTTGTAAGATTGATAATTTGAATTTTTGAATATTACCAACCGAGTAAATGAATCCTTATATAAGGTACGTCTCGTTTTGTTGAACTATTGTCAAAATTGACTTTTTGAAACGACTTTGGATAACTTTTGTATGTCGATCTCGAGCATTAGGATTGTGATACACTATGACCCAACCTAGTTTGTTAGACATGTATTGACCAACATATGTTCTCTAGGTTGAGATCTACGGTTAATCTTGCATTTCAAGTTACGGTCACTTTTTGATGAATGACCTTATGTGCTGCTAAGGTGAGTTTCATTGCTCCCTTTTTAATTGCTTTTGCAATCTATATTTTTGGACTGAGAATACATGCAATTTATTTTAAACGCAATGGATACAAGTACATACTAAATTCTACACTGAGTTTGAACTGAAAATCCCTTAGCTTTGGTAACTGTTAACTGCCAGTTATAAGAACTGGTGGGCGTGAGTAGTAGTATATGGATCCATAGGGCTTGACATCCCCGTCTGTTCCAGGTATAGAAACCCTAGCCTGAACTATAAAATAGACGTATGCTATTTGAGGTTAGTACACGCGTGTATTGTACATGTTGGTTGCATGTATATTAAAACAGGGGTACTTATTATAATGTTAAAGCTTAGTTACCAGGGTGCTCAATCTTGTAGAATATTTTGATAAACGTTTCTGGATGAAACAACTGAAAACTTGTGATTCACTTTTATATACAGATTATGCGCAATATTAAAACTATGAACTCACCAACCTTTGTGTTTACACTTGTTAGCATGTTTATTCTCAGGTTCCCTAGAAGTCTTCCGCTATTTGCTTATATGTTAGACAAGCTATGTACATGGAGTCTTACATGGCATATTTTTCAAGGAAACATTGCATTCACCAAATCATCACCATGTATCTTATTTTGACTGCATTGTCAACGGAAGTACTGTTGTAAACTATTATTTATGGTGATTTTCTATATGTAGAAATCATCAGATGTCGAAAACCTTTGATTTAAATATTCATTTATGGTGTGCCTTTTCAAAAGAATGCAATGTTTATAAAACGTATCATATAGAGGTCAAATACCTCGCAATGAAATCGATGAATGACGTGTTCATCCATATGGATTTGGAGTGATCGTCACAGTTGGTATTATTTTCTATATGTAGAAATCATCAGATGTCAAAAACCTCTGATTTAAATATTCATTTATGGTGTGCCTTTTCAAAAGAATGCAATGTTTATAAAACGTATCATATAGAGGTCAAACACCTCGCAATGAAATCGATGAATGACGTGTTCGTCCACATGGATTTGGAGTGATCGTCATAGTTGGTATCAGAGCGTTGGTCCTAGTGAACCAGGTCTTGCATGAGTGTGTCTAACTGATAATTGTTAGGATACATTAGTAAGTCTGGACTTCGACTGTGTCTGCATGTCAAAAGTTTTGCTTATCATTTCTTATCGGAAATTACCTGTCTATCATCTTAAGTCTAAACGCGTCTTATTGCATTGATTGCATAGATAGTGTATAGACCAAATTTCATATCTTAGCATATCTGTTACTGTCAACTTTACCTGACAGCTTTCGAAAATTTCTCCGTAATTTGCGGGATCCCTTGTACTATATATTGGTATTCTATGTAATTAGAATATCATCCGATACCCAAAAATCATTTCATACCAAAAATCCTTTATCTAATCGTGTAAGATGAATCCCGTATCTAGTTCAAATTCCTTAAACTCCGACAGCTATTCCGATATGGATATTCACCTGAATTCCGAAGACAGTGTAACCGGAATGGATCAACCAATTAGCCATCATCTATTCTGGATGAATTGGGGATGGGTTCGTAGTCTACTTAATTATTGGAGACAAGAAGAAGGTGATCCATTCCATCCACCACATTGCCCTCTTGGCGAAGAACCTGAAGCACTTACTTGCGAACCTGTTCGTAATACCATTTTCTCTATCATCTCCAGAATATCTCGTCATGATCATATACTCTCTCAAATTCTGGATCTTATTCATTCGCTCGTCCGAACCGCCAATCATCCCGGTGTAGTAGAAGAAGTCAACGAGCTTGGCGCTCGGGTAGTGGCTTTGGAGAATATGGTGCAAAGGTTACAAGCACCAGCAGAATCACCGGCATCAACAGTACCACCGACAACAACACCAACAGTACCATTACCACCACCAACAACATCCGCACCACAAGCCTCAACATCACAATATGTACCTTGAACATCAACGTCATACGCATCGTAGTTACCAATAAATACCAGCAACAATAACCGATGAATTATTAACTCATTTTCCCTGAAGAAATTTTATGTATATTTAATATATATGAAATTTGAAATCAAAATAAATCTTTTCGTACTAAGCTATTACGCGTGAATCTTAACTGGTAGGTACTACTCGGTTAGTTCATATTACTAATATGCAATGATGTACATCCTTCCTTAACAACTTAACCATTGTTAACTACAATCTCTGTTTCAACTTAATGAATTCCATTTCATAATAAACCAAGTGTATTATTCAATACATAATTTATTTTACATTTTCATTTTCAATGTACTCAAAATATTCAAGAAAACATCATCTGTGCCTTGTAAGGTTCACAAAAAAAAAATTCCACGAGCATCAACATCCTTCACCGAGGAATAAGAATAAATAATGAAGTATTGATTACATTAGCAAAATACTCCGCAAAGATGATGTAATCTTTAATGTTTTAGAGATTAATCATTTCTAAGTCAAGCCGAAAATTAAATGAGCTTAATATGATATTAACTCATTAAATCTGTGTTACATCTGAAGAAAATATACATACATATATTTTCATAAAGACGGTAATAAAAATTATTTTGTACAAAGTATTAATTGTGAAATCTTTAACGGGTAGGTAATACCCGGGAAATATATAAGTTCGCAATTAATATGTTACACTGTACATTCTTCAACTTTGATTCAAAAATTATTAACAATGCTCACAACGATATACAATCATTTTCATACAAATTCAAATACATATTCTGATATTGACGGATCAGAATCCAAGTCATAACTCTGAACCGGTGTCATCATTCTTAGATCTCTACATCTTTCAAAGCTATACTTTGACTTTAAATCTGTGCAAGATCCATTAGCATTGTTTTTACCGAAAATAACCTTGCAATTCCTTTTCAAAAGTATCCAGTATTATCAACCGTTCAACCAGTCAACGACGACCTTTCAGATTTGTAACTTTGGCATATACGTTTTTGTTACTGGGGAACATTTCATGTTCCACCACATTAACAGTAAATGTACGAGCAAATTCATTAATCTGTGACTTAAAGTCTCTCCGAAAAACCATTATAATTGTTCATTGAAACCCTATCATGTACTCATCCACATCTTGTAACGGTAATTGCCATACCAACTACCGGGAATTAGCAATCAGTATTTTGAATTTTGCAGCAATTCTACGCCAACAGTTATATATATACATATAATGTCTATCTCCTAGACTTATTTACTTCGAATGTGAAGTTTCTGAAAAACACCCAAACTGCAAAACTAGTTCTCTGACTTTTGGAAAAATGCCGATGAAGCAGCAAAAACTGTAAACGACCTTAACAGTCAAAAGTTTGATGATAAAGAATAGTATGGTGGTAAAGCTGAGAAAAAGAGAAGGTTTGAAACTGGAAAATGGATTGAGCAAATCATGAAGGAGGCTGTAGACAAATCACAAGGACGAAATCTACCTTCAAAGGATCCAAATGATTCAGTGTCTGCTAAAATCGTTAGCAAACACCTTACTCCTCATTCTAAACCTTCATAGACAGATTTTCCGCATCATCCTCTGATATTAGAAATTCTAAGATATCATCGTATCTTTCATTATAAATATCCTTGATATTTCTGGAGATATCTTCATAACTATTCTTATCTGAAATCATTCATATCTTCGCGCTATCTGTATTACATCATAAAAGAAACTATTTTAGTTTCTAAATTCTGAAACCTTCAAGATTAAAATATGAATGTTTTGAAGTAGTGTTGGGAACTGAAGCATGAATTAGTATAATATAATGACACTTGATCAACGTGATTATGTTACAGTAAGTCATGCTGAGTTTCTAATGGAACGTGATAAAGGTTCACAGATCCCACCCTCATCATGAACCATGTTATATAACTCTTTCATTCCATATAATCTCTAAGTATATCAAGAAAATATATTTCTTGATGATTCGGTCTTTTCCGGATATTCTGGTAATTTGACAAATCAAGATCGTGCCATTACAATTCCCTTCTTAGAACATTAACTATGTTCATCCAAAACTCCATACCTACGAATTCTGGACCATTATTCACTTGACTTGAAGGCAGAAAGAGAGAACGAAAGCATGAAGCTTCGAAATAAAAAGGAGAATATAATCCCGATAACAAACTAGAAATTTACAAACCATGTATATCAATGCGTATAGCAATATAAAGACACGGGAGAACTAAAAACACTATAAAGCTAAGAGTATAGTAAAAGTGAATAGATTCCTCAGGCGGCAGATGGAAAAGAAGAATGATAAATATGAAAGTTGGGAGTATATCAAGAATCAGAACTGGATAAAGCATTTTCACAATCTATTAAGAAGTATTAAATAAGGAAGAAGATTATAGGAGTGATGAAAACAAATGAAATGGAAGAGGTCAATTTATAGCGAAATATCAGACATAGCAATCGAGGCAGATTACGCATTTAATCAAAGAAAATCCTAATTTCCGCAAATTCCGAAGAATCAAATCTTATTTAGATTATGAAGATTTTCTATTCGTTAAATTCCGAAAATCAATCGTAACTACGTCAAAAGCTAAGACGAATCTCTATTCTTTCATTTCACTCTTTTACGATAACTTCTCTCATACGCTTCGAGAAATCAAATTGTTTTATCCATATAAATCAACGGTGATAAAATTCTATTTATCAACTCATATTCATCATGAAAACATTTCTATTGTTAGCCATGACGACCTCACTTAAATTTCGGGACGAAATTTCTTTAACGGGTAGGTACTGTGATGACCCAAAAATTTCTGACCAAATTTAAACTTTATCTTTAAATGATTTAATATTTTCGACACGATAAGCAAAGTCTGTAAAACCGAATCTCAAAATTTTTGAACTATTCAAGTACCCTTCGGTTGTTCTCAACGATTCGCAAACCATTATATGTAAATAGATACATATATACTATAACTTGAAAACGTAACAAAGTTTTAATTGTTTAATACCGTACATTAAACTCATTGGTTTAAATATTTATTTGAATATATATGATAAGTTGGAATATTAATTGTATGAATAACTTGCGACGTATATTTAAAACGTGTTTATGAATGTTGAAAATATATATTAACTTGGTCATAAAATGATTTGTTATTATATATATATCAACAAATAGCGAGACAATGATTTATTGAAGTAAATGACCAAAACACTCGAAAGTTTAAGATACACTTTGAATGATATAGTTTATTGATAATTTAAGACTATATTTTGACAAATGTACGAGTCACAAAACGTAAATTGCGAGTTTTCTAAGCGTACGAAAATGCGTTCGAGAAACCGGAACCGGGACATAAGTCGAGTGACAACGTACGAGTCATCGGAACGAAAATTACAAGTCAACTATGCATGTGAATTTAATATAATATATAATTAATTATATAAATTAAATATATTATATATATTATATAAAATTATGTCGACAAACAAAAATTTAAAAGTTTGTGAGCTGGATCAGAGGGCCATGCGATCGCATGGCCTTGAATCACAAATCCCATGCGATCGCATGGGGTACTTTTTCAGAAAAGGTTCTATAAATTGCTCGAGTTTGGGTTCAGTTTTTACACCTTTTCATCTATCCATCTATCCTCACTCCGTATGCATTATATTTATTTATTATTATATTATTATTATTATTATTATTATTATTATTATTATTATTATTATTATTAATATTAAGATTAATATTATTATTAATCTTATTAATATTAGTATTATTAATTAGTATTATACATAAAATACTACGACGGAGTGCCGTTCGAGTAATTTAAAAACAAGTTTTACGAGCGGGATAGAGCTAAGGAAAATATGGGTTATAGATATGAAGAATATGGGTAATATTTATGGGTACTGTTCGCAAGTCAAACCTAGTGTTTATCATCTCCGTTGTGTCTACGTACTTTTCTACAATATTGAATCTCAATATTGATACGTAAGCACTCATATTTTATCTTTTATATATTAATTGTGTATCCATGTCTAGTGCTCGAGTATATATATTTAAGCATGCTTGTATGCTAAATTTCTTCGTTAAACAGTTTATAATGAATCACAAATTAAATACATATATTACTGATAAAAGGTATATGATATACATGTTTTTGGAAAGCTGGCGAAAAATCAATAACTTTTCATTTAGATATCGAATAGTTTCGATGAACGGATTAAAAGATATGATCAACTGAATTATGATTAACGTTAATTGAAATTGCTTTTGAATCTGCAATTAATATTTAAACAACTTGTTTGTAAGATTGATAATTTGAATTTTTGAATATTACCAACCGAGTAAATGAATCCTTATATAAGGTATGTCTCGTTTTGTTGAACTATTGTCAAAATTGACTTTTTGAAACGACTTTGGATAACTTTTGTATGTCGATCTCGAGCATTAGGATTGTGATACACTATGACCCAACCTAGTTTGTTAGACATGTATTGACCAACATATGTTCTCTAGGTTGAGATCTACGGTTAATCTTGCATTTCAAGTTACGGTCACTTTTTGATGAATGACCTTATGTGCTGCTAAGGTGAGTTTCATTGCTCCCTTTTTAATTGCTTTTGCAATCTATATTTTTGGACTGAGAATACATGCAATTTATTTTAAACGCAATGGATACAAGTACATACTAAATTCTACACTGAGTTTGAACTGAAAATCCCTTAGCTTTGGTAACTGTTAACTGCCAGTTATAAGAACTGGTGGGCGTGAGTAGTAGTATATAGATCCATAGGGCTTGACATCCCCGTCTGTTCCAGGTATAGAAACCCTAGCCTGAACTATAAAATAGACGTATGCTATTTGAGGTTAGTACACGTTAGTTTGCGTGTATTGTACATGTTGGTTGCATGTATATTAAAACAGGGGTACTTATTATAATATTAAAGCTTAGTTACCAGGGTGCTCAATCTTGTAGAATATTTTGATAAACGTTTCTGGATGAAACAACTGAAAACTTGTGATTCACTTTTATATACAGATTATGCGCAATATTAAAACTATGAACTCACCAACCTTTGTGTTGACACTTGTTAGCATGTTTATTCTCAGGTTCCCTAGAAGTCTTCCGCTATTTGCTTATATGTTAGACAAGCTATGTGCATGGAGTCTTACATGGCATATTTTTCAAGGAAACATTGCATTCACCAAATCATCACCATGTATCTTATTTTGACTGCATTGTCAACGGAAGTACTGTTGTAAACTATTATTTATGGTGATTGTCTATATGTAGAAATCATCAGATGTCGAAAACCTTTGATTTAAATATTCATTTATGGTGTGCCTTTTCAAAAGAATGCAATGTTTATAAAACGTATCATATAGAGGTCAAATACCTCGCGATGAAATCGATGAATGACATGTTCGTCCATATTGATTTAGAGCGATCGTCACAGTTGGTATTATTGTCTATATGTAGAAATCATCAGATGTCGAAAACCTCTAATTTAAATATTCATTTATGGTGTACCTTTTCAAAAGAATGCAATGTTTATAAAACGTATCATATAGAGATCAAATACCTCGCAATGAAATCGATGAATGACGTGTTCGTCCATATGTATTTGGAGCGATCGTCACATGAGGTATGTAGTTAACGCGTAGACTCTTCATAAATAGAAACCTGATTATATCAGATGTATCATAACCTGAAACTGATAACTAAGTTTTCATTAAGACAGTTCATCGAACACTTGGCATACAAATGATAGCATAGTTAACACAAACACATATAATTAAGAACTATTATGTAATCATCAAAAATATGTAATTAAGAAGAAATTTAAAATCATGTTGGTTACAAATCCAAAAATCAAGGACGGACATAGTAGATGAAATTAAAGCAAAATTTAATACCTGGAAAAGGTTTAGGTGATGAAATTGAAACAGAGATCGATTGTGAAGCGAGAGCAGCAACCAAATCCTATATAACCACAAAAAGTCATTCACATTCAACTAATTACGGAGTATCTTTTTAGTTATATAGCAAGTTATAACCGAATTCTCAGTAACCCTAGCAGCTAATCAATTAAAATTTGATTAGTGTTGAATAAAGAGGATCAATGTCCATTCTGTTAACAGTCAAATAAATTGAATTATTCAAAAAGAAAATACAAATACTCAGTCAAGAAAAATGTTACCTTTTTGCAGAGGTTGAATTGTTTCTATCTATTCGATTCCAAGAAATAAAGTATGACGAAAAAATCTGGCAGTTATTATTGACAAATAAGTAAAACAGAGATGAACATTTGCAAATTTATCAATATCCAGAAATCTAAAGTCGAATCAATTGATGTATTAGGGTTTGTAGTAGATGGATCGGATATGCGCCGTAGGAGATGAAACCATCGATTAACATAACTGTAGGGGTTACAATCACCGAAAAACTCTGATTTATATCTATAATAAATATATAAATTTTGAAATCAATCCATCCATCGATACATCGATGGTTAAAAAGGGGTGAATATATCTGTATGTAATTTAAGAGAGAATGAATGGAAAAGTGTATTTGAATTGAATGAATGGTATATGGACAGATGTCAGGATGTAGGTAAAAGCTGAGAAAAGGTGTAAGGCTAACAGATGTCAGGATGTAGGTAAGGCGATGATTAAATAACCTTCAATCCACGCAATGATTTCGGCCTTCAGTTTCGATTACTCGAGTGTAATTATGCATTTTTTTACTATTCATCGCACGGTTATTTGATTTTTAACCTTTCTTGAATCTATGTTTATATGTTAATCTACTGATGATTGCACATAAATATTCATCGTAGTGTTTTATCACCTTTATCTTAATTAAACAATCTTCTAATAGCTTGCTCTTATTTGAATCCTTATATAAAATTTTGATAACAAAATAGAAGATTAAAAATTAGTCAACTAAAATGAAAATATATTGTATGATATTTGCTATTTGGATCAAGGGGAATGTGTAATTTTATATCAATCTTAGTGGTTAATACTGGTTTGGTTTTAATGTCAAAAATTGTGGACTCGGTCGTAATATTTACATTCTAATTGTTGTAGGAATACAAAGTTAGGTTTGTCATTTTTAATTAAGTTGTTGTGTCTAAAAACAAAAATAGGACGTACATTAAAGGGAGCATTCTGATGAGGACTTAAATTCATAGATAATTGAGACGACCCGTCCTAATCCATAAGGACGAATACAATAACATATGATTACATCGCGAGGTATTTGACCTCTATATGATACATTTTACAAACATTGCATTCGTTTTAAAAGATAAACTTTCATTTTATCGAACACTGATAGGCATGCATACCATTTCATAATATCCAAACTTTAAATGACCTAATCTGTCATTTACTTTAATTATAATCTTTATGGAACTCAACGACTTGAATGCAACGTCTTTTGAAATATGCCATGAATGACTCCAAGTAATATCTTTAAAATGAGCTAATGCACAGCGGAAGATTTCTTTAATACCTGAGAATAAACATGCTTTAAAGTGTCAACCAAAAGGTTGGTGAGTTCATTAGTTTATCATCAATATTCATTTCCATCATTTTTAATAGACCACAAGATTTTCATTTCCATTTCTCATAAATATACATCCCATACATAGAGATAAAAATCATTCATATGGTGAACACCTGGTAATCGATCTTAACAAGATGCATATAGAATATCTCCATCATTCCGGGACTCCCTTCGGATATGATAAATTCAAAGTACTAAAGCAGTTCAAATTCTCTGACTGGGGCTTGTTAGTGCCCATAGATCTATCTTTAGGATTCGCGTCAATTAGGGGCCAGTTCCTTAATTCTTAGATTACCAGACTAAAAAGGGGCATATTCGATTTCGATAATTCAACCATAGAATGTAGTTTCAATTACTTGTGTCTATTTCGTCAAACATTTATAAAAGCGCATGTATTCTCAGTCCCAAAAATATATATATTGCAAAAGCATTTAAAAAGGGAGTAAATGAAACTCACATATTGTATTTCATAGTAATTAAGCATATGATGGCATTGAACAAGTGCAAGGTTGGCCTTGGATTCACGAACCTAAATTAAGTATATATATTTATATGTTGGTTAATATCTGTTAATCAATTTAGGTCAAGTCGTAGTGTATCACAATCCTAATGCTCGAGACTAATATGCAAATGTTAACAAAATCATCTTGACCAAAATGACTTCCAAAATCTATACATGATTATTAGATAGTGTAAATATAGTCGTTCTATATATTTGAATATTTTTAACAGATTTTATTAGAGTAAATAATATAATTCATTTATTAATAAATAAAATTTTATATTAAAATTTATATAATAAAAATATACTTTTATATATCTAAAGTAATAAAATTTATAAAGTTTATTTAATATCATAAAAATAATATGATAGGTATTATTAACGTAATTTTAATACACGTAGTAAAATATCTTTGTATCACATATTTATTTGATAAAATAATATCGATAATAACAATAGTACGTAAAAATTGTATTATTTTGTAATAATAATAATTATTATTATTCTAATAATAATAATAATAATAATATTTATATTTACTAAAAAAATAATATTATGATAAAATGATAATTTTTATTAAAATGATAATGATATTTTATATTAACAATGATATTTCTATAAATAATAATTTTTGTAAAAATTATAGTTTGAATATTAATAATACTTTTAATAATAATAATAATGATAAAAATAATGGAAAGATATTTTTATTTAAATCAATACCTTTCAATATTTTAATTTCATCATGATACTTATATTCATTATTTCCTAATCAATTTGTTAATAGCTTTTAGTCGTCTTTTATATAGCGTTAATAATAATGATAATAATAGTAATCATAATAATTAGATGTTACTAATATTAGTTTTAATTATTATAATACTAATAATAATAAATATTATGTTAATATTAATGATAATACTAATAACTATTTTAATGATAAATAATAATACTAATTATAACCTCAACGATAATAACGATAGTAATAATAATAAAAATAACAATTTCTAATGATAATACCTTTTATTAATAACGATAATGATAATAATAATAATAATAATAATAATAATAATAATAATAATAATAATAATAATAATAATAATAATAATAATAATAATAATAATAATAATAATAATAATAATAATAATAATAATAATAATAATAATAATAATAATACTAATAATAATAATAATAATAATTAGATAAAAATTATAACGACGATAATAACGACGATAGTAATAATAATCATTTTAACAATAAATATACTAAAAGTAATAATAATTTAGTTGACTCTATCTTTTAATCCGTTCATCGAAATCACACGAGTTCTAAATGAAAAGTTATTAATTTTTCGCCAGCTTTCTAACGACATGCATATCCTATACCTTATATCAGTAGCATATGTATCAAACTTATGATTCATCAAAACTATATAACAACTTAATTAAACATACATGCATGCGTAATCATATCTGCTCGAGCACTAATCAGGGATACACTAATAATATATAAAAGTTAAGTTATGAGTGCTCACGTATCAATATTGAGATTCAATATTGTAGGAAAGTACGTAGACGCAACGGAGACGATAAACACTAGGTTGACCTCACGAGCTATACCCCTGATCCATATCCATAACCTCCATAGCTATAACCCATAATTTCCTTAGCTCTGTCCCACTCGAAAAACTCATTTTGAAAACATGCGAGCAGGACCTCGTCGTAGTATTTTATGTATAATACTAATAATAATACTACTCCTAATAATAATAATAATACGATTAATATTAATAATACTAATCTTAATAATATATATATATATATATATATATATATATATATATATATATATATATATATAACTATGTGTTCAGAGGGTGTAATGTGTATGTGTGTTTTATATCCGAAGTTAAAACGCGTTTTATAGTAATCTGACCAATCCAGCCATCTCATGCGATCGCATGGGATGTGTATGGTTCTAGCATGCGATCGCATGATCGCTAAAGGTAGCTGGTATCCATTTACTTTCTTGCCGACACCCATTTTAATTATTATTAATTATAAATAATTATTTAATCTATATAATTAATTAATTATTATATTATATTTAGGTGTATAGTAAACTTGTAAAATTAGTTCCCGTGAATCATACGTTGTCACTTGACTAGCGTCTCGGTTTCGGTTTCTCGAAAGCATGTTCGTACGTTTAGAAAACTAACACTTTACGTTACGCGACGTGTACCTTTAACAATAATTAGACTTGATCAATGAAAAACAATCCCACTCAAAGTGTAACTTATTCATTTGAGTGTTTTGGTCATTTGCTTCTATAAATCAATGTTTCGTTGTTTGTCAAAATGTATATTTTAATTCAAAAAATTTTATGACTAAGTTAATATTATATCTATCACTTTGTAAAATATATATATATATATATATATATATATATATATATATATATATATATATATATATATATATATATATATTCATTAAAATTATAAATTTGTACGTATTATATGTAGTTGAAATATTAATTTAATAATATAATATTTAGTTTTTCAAAACTAATTATATTTTAAAGTTTGTTTTAAAATCGGTTAGAAAAATATTATAACACGTAACGTTTTCATTTTTTTTTTAAAAATAGATACAATTCATTTATGTACTAACATTTTAAATATCGATCGCATCACTAAGCGAGTGTTACTATCGTGTACTTAACTAATTTGAAAACATATATATTTAATGAACACGTTTTAAATACAAGTTGCAAGTTATCTATATATTTAACAACCATTATTCCAACTTACGTTTATTTAATCAATGATATTTTAAATAATTAAGTTCTATTATATCGAAAAGCGTTTTCGTACATTTGGAAACTACATCAATTGATTACTATGTAATTTAGTCTTCCACTAATATTTGTCTAACTCTCATTAGTTGACCTATTTGTCCTTACTTGTAACTCTCTTTACCATCTTTCGAATATTGTTAAAATAGGAAGATTTCTCAAATCAATGTGGACCTCTCAACAGAGACTCGTAATTATAATTCAATGTATCTGATAATTCAATCATTTGATATTATCTTATAATTCCGTTGATAATTACTTTAAATATATTTTGAAACAAATACGTTCATGTAAAGTATTATACGTCTAATACTTTGTTAACGTTTCAAGTTATAACATATACACATATACATATATAATCATATCCGTTCATATAATGGTTCATGAATCATTGGAATTTGGTCGAGGTTAAATGAATGTATTAACACAGTTTAAAATTCTTGAGATTTAACTTAACAAACTTTGCTTATCTTGTCGGAAACATATAAAGATTAAGTTTAAATTTGGTCAAAAATTTTCGGGTCGTCACAATAATAGTCCTTTGTTCTTCAATTGTTGTGGGCGAATGTTGACGTGACCCATCCTCATACCGTTAATATATACAGTATTTACTTACGGAGTATGTTATTTTATGTCTTCAAGACATCATAAAACTCCATCAACGTGGTAGTTAAAAGTCATAGGCCAGTCTGACTAAACATATTTACACCTAAACAATTTGAGTAGCTGACTCGTGTTAGCTGCTACTGACCCAGCAACACTAATTCATATTTACTATATCTTACCTACTTGGTTCAACAGAACTAGCCCAAAACTTAACATGGAAGGGCGAAAGACAACTTATCTAATTTAGGAGTAACTATGTAATATTTAACAGTTTAGTCACAAGTAGAAGCGAAACAGGTGCATTAGAAAAGATATATAGTTTGCAAAACATTCAATGACATGATCTAGTCGAATTAATCAGCTTTTGTGTATAACATTGTTATATAGTTTAGAAATAAATCTGTTAAAATGGCAAATAAACCTACTGCCTTTCAAAAGGTATTTTTGGTTATGTTATTAGTTAAAGGTATTGTTAAATACTAATAGGTTCTTGGTTCAACTTGTCAGTTGTCACTCAAAAGCAAGCCATTTACTTTTAAATCTTTCAGGCTATTTAATAATGCTAATCTGCTTGCTTTAGATTTTTAGAAGTTCACTAATATAAATGAACTATTCTCTTCACAGTGGCACAAGATTTATGTGCAGCTGCGATCAGGCAAGTGAACGAAGAGGCTCATATATCACCACTCAAAATTGTAGGTAAACTTCGCATCAATACTAATAGATACCATTAGGGTGTATTATGAGTTGAACCTAACTCTTGTATTAGGTTTTCTCAAAACATGCAATTTGTTTATACGGAATTAAGCGATTACAAAACTTAGTATACGATATGATATTGTCAGTTTGGTTACGTTGAACAACATACAATTTGAAAGTCAATTGATATTTAACCACAAGTAGCTTTATTATTTCCTTGAAATCATCAAGTTTATATTTTGTACATACACCATTAGGGAGGCAACATAGGGGACAATGCAATAGGTAATGGGTAAAATGTTTGGGCTCAGTTTACCATCCGATTTAAAATTTGAGTTTGGGTCAAAATGGATTTTTTTGGGTGTGTCAATAGGGTTCACCTTTGCAGTTCTCATTCGTCAAGAAAAATAGAAAAATAGGGCCAGTTTTCAGTTACCAGAATCAGAATTTAGAGCAACCATCGATTTCAGAGGTTAGTATCTGTTTATATTGATCTAAAGGTCTCGTTCCAAATTTGTAATCGATTGTTGATTTGGGGTCTAAATATTAGGGCTTTGAGGCGATAAAACTCCATCCTTTGGCACTTTCGTCGCCTTTGTAACCATCGTCGCCACCATCTCCGCTGTCACAATCGATAATGGTATTTATCCTGTAAATTTTTTAACTTTAAATTCGTTTACATGATTGATGAGTATTGTTCTATAATGAACTGAAAGTTATCGATTAATTTTTTTAATATGAAATTACGATTCATGTTATCGATTCTTAAATAAGATGAAGATTTTGTTTGATAAATACAGTTTATGATTCAATTGTCGAATGAATTTGGATTTTTCTTAAACATCAAAGCGTTGGGGTTTGATATCCCATTGAAATTAGGGTAGCAGGTACGTTCATTGTTTATTGTAAATTTAATACCACAATGTTCATTGATCAGACATCAAAGAAGTATGGATTCTAATACAAATGTGGAGAGAGTTGAAAGATGAGCATGTTTTGAATCGTGCTCGTGAAAGGGTGAGAGTGAGACTCAGACATCAAAGAAGTATTGATTCTAATACAAATGTTTCAAGAACTACAGAAGGTAGATGAAATGACCCGTCCTAATCCATAAGGACGAATACAATAACATATGGTTACATTGCGAGGTACTTGACCTCTATATGTTACATTTTACAAACATTGCATTCGTTTTTAAAAGACAAACTTTCATTTCATTGAAAGTTGACAGGCATGCATACCCTTTCATAATATATCCAATCTATAAATGACTTAATCTGTTATCTTCTTAATAATAATCTTTATTGAACTCAATGACTTGAATGCAACGTCTTTTGAAATATGTCATGAATGATTCCAAGTAATATCTCTAAATGAGCAAATGCACAGCGGAAGATTTCTTTCAAACCTAAGAATAAACATGCTTTCAAGTGTCAACCAAAAGGTTGGTGAGTTCATTAGTTTATCATAATCATTCATTTACATCATTTTAATATACCACAAGATTTCAGATATATAATGTCATAACCCGTCCTTAACCATAAGAACGTGTTAGATAACGTATGATTTCATTGCGAGGTATTGACCTCTATATGCGACATTTTTAAAAGAGAAACTGCATATATTATACATTACAAACCATAACCATTATTTTTGTTACAAGCTTTAGACAATAAAAAGATGATTATCGTTTAGCGATAATCTTCGACTTACAAACTTTACATATAATGATAACAACACGATTTCGAGCATATTTTACAACACAAATCCTTGGGTATGCAGTTTTATTTTTGACACAAATATGCGTACGCAAGATCCTGCTCAAATTCAACATAATGCAGCGGAAGCTTTAATTATCACCTGAGAATAAACATGTTTAAAAACGTCAACATAAAGTTGGTGAGATATAGGTTTAGTGCGCAGCAATATATATATATAGACCACAAGATTTCGTATATAAACATTTCAATAAAAATATTCTAAGTGGTTGAGCACTTGGTAACCATACTTAACATTTTCACGTCGCATATTCCCTTTAATATGAAATCTTACTACACCGTACCAAGTGTAGTCACAAAACGAAGTACTGTGCAACCGTTGAATACTGGTCGTCCAGTCCGATTAGGGTTGTCAGGCCCGATAGATCTATCAACAGGATTCGCGTTTACAATACCGCTGTAAATATTAGTTACCAAGCTACAGGGAAGTATGCCAGTGGTACAACTCAACGTAGAATATATTTTTCAGTTACTTGTGTCCATAATGTAAAACATAAAATACATGTATTCTCATCCCGAAATATTTAGAGTTTAAAAGTGGGACTATATACTCACTCTTGTCTTGATGATATATATATTTTGACTCGGTCTTCCGGTTGATATCACGACCCTATCCATATATAATATATCAATATGTTTTCATTTTAAAACAAACGTTATATATATATATACTTGTTATACTTTTAATATTTTGAATATTTCCTTAGTCCGTAGTTAGCAGTCCGATGTTAGTAATTCAATTTTAATGGTTCATTTTTAGATGTTTAATATACCCGCAATAAACAAAACCCCCAACAAAATAAATAAAATCCCATCGTATATGTATTGGTCGAGATTAATCTTGACCCATGGTACCGGTGTTGTCAAATGACGTGTTGCGTACAATCATGGGATCTTATGATTAATCTTCTCGTGTTGTTTACGGGTGATCCTGAACCATATAAAATTGAATTATAAGTACATATATATAAAAGATCATGTTATCTTAGAAATATGTGATTTATATCATTTTTTTCCAATTGATCCCGTAGTTGAAATGATCTAGGATAACCAATTTTGTTTCGGTCATAGTTTCTTCGTTACAAATCCGTTTTCGTTGATTCAAATTGCCATCTTCTTGGATCGAGTTCTTCTTTAAGACTATGAACTGTAAATACCTTGGTTTGTATTCAAAATCATACGGCATAAGTGAAACATTAGTGAAACATATGAAGTTAAACATTTTTGTTACAACAAAATCATTTAATGACCATTTTTCTAAAAATACTTATACTTTGAAAAACCAAGTTTTACCTTGTTAAATTAGCATATACATAAGTTATATTACAGGTCTTGAAGTATTTTAAAAGTTAAGTTAGAAGGATCTATTTAGTTTGCAAACAAGTTTGAAAACATTCAAACTATGTTCTTGTTGTTAAACTTTTGTACCACAAAATAAGATAGCTATATATATATGAATCGAATAAGGTTATGAACATAGATTCTACCTCAAGTTCCTTGGATAAGTTTGCTGTAAAAGAGGAGTAAGAAGCTAGAATAAAAAGGGTGATGGAAGTGGATGAAAGATTGGAAGTAAGTTGGTGTTCTTGGAGGGTTTTCTTGAAGTGTTTTTGTATGGTTTTCTTATGGTGTTTTAGTATGGTTTTTGAAGCTAGATCTTCTTGGTAAGTTGCTGAAGTGTTATGGAGTTTAGAGTTCTTGAAAGAGTGTGTGTTTTTGCTAAGATAATTGAAGTGAAAGTGAATCAAAAATGGGAAATGAATGGAAGTATTTAAGGTGGTGATGGTGGCGTTTTTGATGGTGTACAAGGACAAAAGTTTTAGTTGTTTTCTTGTATAATTAGTCAAGTAATCATCCAAAAGTAATTACCTAGCTCTAAGGGCATGAATAATGGCTGGTTAGGTGGTGATTTTGATGTGTATTTACTATTAGTAAATACGTATAGGAGCTAGGTATGATACGAGTACAAATACTCTAGGTATACGTATAGAAATTTTGTGAAAAATGAAATGAGGATTCAAATATAGTTATCTTTTGTGAATACACTTATATGGTTTTATGTATTTAAGTTCTTTAAATGTAATTAAATACATTACTTATACAATATATGTATAACATTATAAGTCTTAAGTATTTATGTCAAATAACGTTACGTATAGTTATTGTTTTGAAAACTTAAGTTAGTAGTTTCAAAATACACATATAACTTGTTGTTATTAATACAAAATGAGATATTAAAACATTTATTAATCATGTTAAATATGTATATATACATTTATATACACAAACGTATAATTATCATATATTGTATAGTTCGTGATATCATCGGTCAAACTAGACGGTCAAACGTTGTGTAAAACTCTTTTCGGAAATATCAGTCTCGACAATTTGGATTGCTTATCATGTTGGCAAGGTTTAATTTATGTAAATATTAATCTTATAAGTATAGAATGATCGAAAAAGTGCGGGTCGTTACATTACCTCCCCGTTAAATAAATTTCGTCCCGAAATTTTAAAATTGTACCTATTTTGCGTCATCGAGAAACAAGTGTGGATACTTTTGCTTCATCTGATCCTCTCGTTCCCAAGTAAACTCGGGACCTCTTCTAGCATTCCAACGAACCTTAACAATCGGTATATTACTCTGTTTGAGCTGTTTAACTTCACGGTCCATGATTTCGATTGGTTCTTCGACGAATTGTAGTTTCTCGTCAACATGAATTTCTTCAAGAGGAATGGTGAGGTCTTCCTTTGCAAGACACTTCTTAAGGTTTGAGACGTGAAAGGTATTATGTACTCCGGCGAGTTGTTGTGGTAACTCGAGTCGATAAGCTACCGGTCCAATGCGTTCGATGATCTTAAACGGGCCTACGTATCTTGGGTTCAGTTTACCCCTTTTGCCGAAACGTATTACACCTTTCCAAGGTGACACCTTTAGCATAACCATGTCCCCGACCTGAAACTCTAATGGTTTCCTTCGAACATCGGCGTAGCTCTTTTGGCGACTACGGGCTGTTTTCAATCTCTCCTTGATTTGCACTATCTTCTCAGTCGTTTCATGTATGATCTCGGGACCAGTTAAATGTCGATCTCCTACTTCATTCCAACAGATAGGAGATCTACACTTCCTTCCGTACAATGCTTCGAATGGCGCAGCTCCAATGCTCGCATGATAACTATTATTATACGAGAATTCTGCTAACGGTAGATATTTATCCCATCCGTTTCCAAAATCGATCACACATGCCCTGAGCATGTCTTCGAGAGTCTGAATCGTTCTTTCACTCTGTCCATCGGTTTGTGGATGATATGCGGTACTCATATCCAACCGAGTTCCTAGTGCCTCCTGTAGTGATTGCCAGAATTTTGAGGTAAATCTACTATCACGATCGGATATAATGGAAATAGGTATTCCATGCCTTGAAACAACTTCCTTTATATACAATCGTAATAGTTTCTCCATTCTATCTATTTCCTTTATAGGCAAGAAATGTGCAGACTTGGTGAGACGATCAACAATCACCCAAATGGTGTCGTATCCCCAGGCAGTCTTTGGTAACTTCGTGATGAAATCCATGGTAATACCATCCCATTTCCATTCTGGGATTTCTGGTTGTTGAAGTAACCCTGACGGCTTTTGATGTTCTGCTTTGACTTTGGAACAAGTCAAACATTCCCCAACATATGTTGCAACGTCGGTCTTTAAGTTAGGCCACCAATAACGTGTCTTAAGATCTTGATACATCTTTCCAACTCCAGGATGTATCGAGTATCTTGTCTTATGTGCCTCGTTCAATATTAACTTCCTTAATCCACCCAACTTCGGTACCCAAATACGATTTGCAAAATACCGAATTCCATCTTCCCGTACAACAAGTTGTTTCTCGTACTTTTTCATTATTTCATTCTTTATGTTTTCTTCATTGAGTGCTTCTCGTTGAACTTCTTTGATTTGTGAGTTGAGATTCATGCGAATTTTTATGTTCATCGCTCGTACTCGAATTGGTTCTCGTTCCTTTCTGCTTAGTGCGTCAGCCACCACATTCGCTTTCCCGGGATGATAACGAATTTCACAATCATAGTCGTTTATTAACTCGACCCACCTACGTTGCCTCATGTTCAATTGTTTCTGATCAAAAATATGTTGAAGGCTTTTATGATCAGTAAACACAGTGAATTTAACCCCATACAAGTAGTGTCTCCACATCTTCAATGCAAACACGACTGCTCCCAATTCTAGATCATGCGTCGTATAATTTCGCTCGTGAATCTTCAATTGTCGGGATGCAAATGCAATAACTTTCTTTCGTTGCATAAGAACACAACCAAAACCTTGTCGCGAAGCGTCACAATATATTTCAAAATCATCGTTCCCTTCAGGTAACGATAAAATAGGCGCCGTAGTTAACTTCTTCTTCAGTAATTGAAATGCGTTCTCCTGCTCCGAGGTCCATTCGTATTTCTTCCCTTTTTGCGTTAATGCTGTCAACGGCTTAGCTATTCGGGAAAAATCTTGAATAAACCTTCTATAATAACCGGCTAAACCCAAAAATTGGCGTATCTGCGTTGGTGTCTTAGGAGTCTCCCATTTTTCAATAGCTTCAGTTTTTGTTGGATCAACCTGAATTCCTTCGCTATTAACAACGTGACCAAGAAATTGCACTTCTTTCAACCAGAAAGCACACTTAGAAAATTTAGCATAAAGTTGTTCTTTTCTCAACAACTCCAGTATCAACCTTAAATGCTCTTCATGCTCTTGCTCACTCTTGGAATAGATAAGAATATCATCAATGAAAACGATAACAAACTTATCTAAATACGGACTACAAACTCGATTCATGAGGTCCATGAATACAGCTGGCGCATTCGTCAATCCAAACGGCATAACCAAAAATTCGTAATGACCATAACGTGTCCGAAAAGCAGTTTTCGGAATGTCCTCTTCTTTGACGCGTAGTTGATGATAGCCCGATCTTAAGTCGATTTTCGAATACACACATGATCCTTGCAATTGATCAAATAAGTCATCAATTCTCGGTAGTGGATACCGATTCTTGATAGTTAACTTATTTAATTCACGATAATCTATACACATCCTGAAAGATCCATCTTTCTTCTTAACAAACAAAATTGGAGCTCCCCACGGTGAAGTACTTGGTCGTATAAATCCACGGTCCAGTAATTCTTTTAACTGACTTTGAAGTTCTTTTAACTCGAACGGTGCAAGTCTATATGGAGCACGAGCCACTGGTGCAGCTCCTGGTACTAAATCTAGTTGAAATTCTACCGATCTAAATGGAGGTAATCCCGGCAATTCTTCCGGAAAAACTTCAGGAAAATCTCTTGCCACAGGCACGTCGTTGATGCACTTTTCTTTCTTTTCGACTTTATTAACATGTGCTAAAATAGCGTAACATCCCTTTTCTAAACACTTCTTGGCTTTCAAACAGCTAATGAGTTTTAGCTTTGAATTACCCTTCTCTCCATAAATCATCACCGGTATTTTATCCTTACCAGGAATACGAATTGCCTTCTTGGCACAAACAACTTCCGCTCCTATTTTGGACATCCAGTCCATGCCGACTATTACATCAAAACCTCCTAATTCTACGGGTATTAAGTCGATTTTAAACGTTTCTCCGGCTAAATTTATTTCACAATCACGACAAATTTTATCGGCTTTAATTAGTTTACCATTAGCTAACTCAATCAAGTACTTAGCATCTAGAGGTAATGATGAACAATTCAATTCAGTGTAAAAATTTATACACACGTAACTTCTATCGGCGCCAGTATCAAATAAGACAGATGCTGATAAGTTATTAATGGTAAACGTACCCGTAACAAGCTCCGGGTCTTCTCGTGCCTCTCTAGCATTAATAACAAACGCTCTTCCACGTGCAGGTCCGCCATTCTGATTCGGGCACTGGCTCTTATAATGACCTTGTTTTCCACACCCAAAACAAGTAATGTTAGCCAAAGCAGTTCTATTTGCGTTGGTGGCAGGAGTCTTGTTACCATTTGCATTTGTAACGAGAGCCTTACAATCTTCAGCAAGATGTCCCTGTCTATTGCATTTGGTGCACAACACACTACAGTAACCAAAATGATGTTTGTGGCAACGGTTGCATAAAGGACTTTGTCCTTTATAACCAAAACCTGAACCACTACTCGCACCTTTTGTGGTTTCTTGTTTCTTATAAGGTTGTTGTTGGTTACCTCGATCATAACTTCCATTCCACTTTTTCTTGTTTCCCAATACCTTCACCTCAGTATTGAATGCTTTCTTGTCCAAAATGACCTGATCCATTAGCTCGTTCGCCATGGTTATAGCTTCATGAATTGTCTTAGGTTTCGATGCTGTAACATTTGCCTTGACCTTTTTGGGCAAACCAGCTTTGTACATTTCAATCTTCCGTTCTTCGGTTGGAACCAATTCAGGACATAGCAAAACTAATTCCATGAATCGCTGGTTGTAGTTGGTGATTTCAGTACCAACCACCTTCAAACTTCGTAACTCATCTTCTAACTTAATAACCTCATTCCTTGGACAATACTCGGTGATTATCATTGCTTTGAATTCTTCCCATGGAGTATCATAAGCTACATCTCCTCCTACCGCCTTCACATAATTCTTCCACCATGTGAGTGCACTATCTTGTAAAGTGCACGATGCAAACTTGGTCATGTCTTTTTCATCACAACCACTGATTTTAAACACCGTCTCCATCTTTTCTATCCATCGGGTTAAACCGATCGGCCCTTCCGTTCCACTGAATGATGAAGGCTTGCAAGCTTGGAACGTCTTGTAGGAGCATCCTACACGAGGATTTGGATTAACTGCAGCAGCTCTTGCAGCCTCAACCCATAACATTCTGTCGTTCACTCGCTGGTTGATGAGTTCCTCGAGTTCTTGTTCCGTCATTCGATTCAATCGCGCCATTTCCTAATGAAAGAAAATAATTATTCACATGGAATATTATAGATGTAGTGTGTATTTATAGTACATTTATAGCTTGTTAATAATATGAACCAGGTATTATTATAAAAGCCTTTTCTTCTTATTAGCGTTTTATAATTATATCTTGGGTAGTACCTACCCGTTAATGTTCATACTTAATAGCTTAGTACAGAATCAATTACTACAATCTAAATAATACTTAACCATGGAAAATTATTGCATTTCATACTTCAATATTTTACATATGCTTATCTTACATCGAACATTAAGCAAACCACACTATTAATATTATACAAAACATTATTCGGTTCCATGGTTTGACACAGCAACGCATCGTTTGATCTATTTTCTAGGACGTTTAGACACAAAGATTTGCTTAACGCTTATCCTAACTGTCTGCCTATATTTTGGCTGTGGGACTGAAGAACTGGATGCCGGGACAAAACGAATAGGAATAGCGGGGATAGGGGTGGTAGTGTTGAGTGGAATTGGTGCCACATCATTCTTATTAAACTCGGGATTTGAATTTTCTAATTCATTAGCCTTTCGTTTCTTTCCTAGTTCGAACTTGTCTTTTGTAATTTCCTGTATTTCTTCCTCGGGTTCACTTTCCTCCTCGGGTTCACTTTCCTCCTCGGGTTCACTTTCCTCCTCGGGTTCACTTTCCGGGTTCTTTATAGTTGGTTCATCCGGAATTTGTGAGTCTTCCCCAAGGATATCATTTTCGTCATCGGACAGGTTAATGACTGGAACGCCATCTGAAGATTCTGATTCGGAGTCGTTGATTGTGATAACAATTTTTGAGCTCGACATCTATCACACAACAACTAACCCATTAGTACTTATATAATATTTACATATAAATTTTAACCAACAGTGATAAGCAATGGTTTTTTTTTTAAATCAGACCTGGTCAAAGTCCAGACTTTACTAATGTATCCTAACGACTTATCAGTTAGACACACTAATGCAAACCTGGTTCGCTAAGACCACCGCTCTGATACCACATGTCATAACCCGTCCTTAACCATAAGAACGTGTTAGATAACGTATGATTTCATTGCGAGGTATTGACCTCTATATGCGACATTTTTAAAAGAGAAACTGCATATATTATACATTACAAACCATAACCATTATTTTTGTTACAAGCTTTAGACAATAAAAAGATGATTATCGTTTAGCGATAATCTTCGACTTACAAACTTTACATATAATGATAACAACACGATTTCGAGCATATTTTACAACACAAATCCTTGGGTATGCAGTTTTATTTTTGACACAAATATGCGTACGCAAGATCCTGCTCAAATTCAACATAATGCAGCGGAAGCTTTAATTATCACCTGAGAATAAACATGTTTAAAAACGTCAACATAAAGTTGGTGAGATATAGGTTTAGTGCGCAGCAATATATATATATAGACCACAAGATTTCGTATATAAACATTTCAATAAAAATATTCTAAGTGGTTGAGCACTTGGTAACCATACTTAACATTTTCACGTCGCATATTCCCTTTAATATGAAATCTTACTACACCGTACCAAGTGTAGTCACAAAACGAAGTACTGTGCAACCGTTGAATACTGGTCGTCCAGTCCGATTGGGGTTGTCAGGCCCGATAGATCTATCAACAGGATTCGCGTTTACAATACCGCTGTAAATATTAGTTACCAAGCTACAGGGAAGTATGCCAGTGGTACAACTCAACGTAGAATATATTTTTCAGTTACTTGTGTCCATAATGTAAAACATAAAATACATGTATTCTCATCCCGAAATATTTAGAGTTTAAAAGTGGGACTATATACTCACTCTTGTCTTGATGATATATATATTTTGACTCGGTCTTCCGGTTGATATCACGACCCTATCCATATATAATATATCAATATGTTTTCATTTTAAAACAAACGTTATATATATATATACTTGTTATACTTTTAATATTTTGAATATTTCCTTAGTCCGTAGTTAGCAGTCCGATGTTAGTAATTCAATTTTAATGGTTCATTTTTAGATGTTTAATATACCCGCAATAAACAAAACCCCCAACAAAATAAATAAAATCCCATCGTATATGTATTGGTCGAGATTAATCTTGACCCATGGTACCGGTGTTGTCAAATGACGTGTTGCGTACAATCATGGGATCTTATGATTAATCTTCTCGTGTTGTTTACGGGTGATCCTGAACCATATAAAATTGAATTATAAGTACATATATATAAAAGATCATGTTATCTTAGAAATATGTGATTTATATCATTTTTTTCCAATTGATCCCGTAGTTGAAATGATCTAGGATAACCAATTTTGTTTCGGTCATAGTTTCTTCGTTACAAATCCGTTTTCGTTGATTCAAATTGCCATCTTCTTGGATCGAGTTCTTCTTTAAGACTATGAACTGTAAATACCTTGGTTTGTATTCAAAATCATACGGCATAAGTGAAACATTAGTGAAACATATGAAGTTAAACATTTTTGTTACAACAAAATCATTTAATGACCATTTTTCTAAAAATACTTATACTTTGAAAAACCAAGTTTTACCTTGTTAAATTAGCATATACATAAGTTATATTACAGGTCTTGAAGTATTTTAAAAGTTAAGTTAGAAGGATCTATTTAGTTTGCAAACAAGTTTGAAAACATTCAAACTATGTTCTTGTTGTTAAACTTTTGTACCACAAAATAAGATAGCTATATATATATGAATCGAATAAGGTTATGAACATAGATTCTACCTCAAGTTCCTTGGATAAGTTTGCTGTAAAAGAGGAGTAAGAAGCTAGAATAAAAAGGGTGATGGAAGTGGATGAAAGATTGGAAGTAAGTTGGTGTTCTTGGAGGGTTTTCTTGAAGTGTTTTTGTATGGTTTTCTTATGGTGTTTTAGTATGGTTTTTGAAGCTAGATCTTCTTGGTAAGTTGCTGAAGTGTTATGGAGTTTAGAGTTCTTGAAAGAGTGTGTGTTTTTGCTAAGATAATTGAAGTGAAAGTGAATCAAAAATGGGAAATGAATGGAAGTATTTAAGGTGGTGATGGTGGCGTTTTTGATGGTGTACAAGGACAAAAGTTTTAGTTGTTTTCTTGTATAATTAGTCAAGTAATCATCCAAAAGTAATTACCTAGCTCTAAGGGCATGAATAATGGCTGGTTAGGTGGTGATTTTGATGTGTATTTACTATTAGTAAATACGTATAGGAGCTAGGTATGATACGAGTACAAATACTCTAGGTATACGTATAGAAATTTTGTGAAAAATGAAATGAGGATTCAAATATAGTTATCTTTTGTGAATACACTTATATGGTTTTATGTATTTAAGTTCTTTAAATGTAATTAAATACATTACTTATACAATATATGTATAACATTATAAGTCTTAAGTATTTATGTCAAATAACGTTACGTATAGTTATTGTTTTGAAAACTTAAGTTAGTAGTTTCAAAATACACATATAACTTGTTGTTATTAATACAAAATGAGATATTAAAACATTTATTAATCATGTTAAATATGTATATATACATTTATATACACAAACGTATAATTATCATATATTGTATAGTTCGTGATATCATCGGTCAAACTAGACGGTCAAACGTTGTGTAAAACTCTTTTCGGAAATATCAGTCTCGACAATTTGGATTGCTTATCATGTTGGCAAGGTTTAATTTATGTAAATATTAATCTTATAAGTATAGAATGATCGAAAAAGTGCGGGTCGTTACATATAATTGTGCACGTAACCCGAGTACAAAATAGTACGCATAACCTGCGAATTAAAAATCATTCATATGGTGAACACCTGGTAACCGACATTAACAAATGCATCTAGAATATCCCCAATATACAGGTACACTCATCTGTATATAAAATCGAAGTACTAAAGCATCCGTAACTCGGATGGGACGTGTCAAAGTCCATAGATCTATCTTCAGGATTCACGTCAATTTGGGGGTCTGTTCCCAAATTCTTAGGCTACCAAGCTAAAAGGGTGATATCCAGTATAATAATTCAACCACGGAATGTAGTTTCAAGTACTTGTGTCTATTTCGTAAAACATTTATAAAAGCAGCGCATGTATTCTCAGTCCCAAAAATATATATTGCAAAAGTATTTAAAGATGGAGCAAATGAAACTCACTATACTGTATTTCGTAGCATTAATGCAAATGACGGCACTGAACAAGTGCAGGGTTGGCCTCGGATTCACGAACCTATATTAAGTGTATATATTTATGTTGGTCAATCTCTGTTTAACAATTTAGGTCAAGTCGTAGTGTATCACAATCCTAATGTTCGAGATCGATATGCAAGAGTCAACAAAGTCAATTTGACCCAAAATGATTTACAAAATCTATACATGTTTATTATATAACTTAAATATAGTCGTTATATATATTTAAATATATTTATCAGATTTTATTAGAGTAAATAATACAAGTCATTTATTAATAAATAAAATTTATATTAAAATTTATATATGATAAAAATATATTTTTATATATCTCAAGTAATAAAATTTATTAAGTTCACTTAATATCATAAAAATATAGTGGTATGTATTATCAATGTAATTATATTACATGTGGTAAAAATATTTTTGTATCACATATTTATTCGATAAAATAATATTGATAATTATAATAATGAGTAAAAGTGGTATTATTTTGTAATAATAACAATAATTATTATTATTCTATTAATAATAACAATAACAATATTTATATTTACTAATGATGATATTAATTATTAATTATAATAAAATGATTATTCTAATCATGATAATTTTAATAATAACGATACTTTTTATTATTAACTGAAATAATAATAATATTTTATAATAATAATAATTCTATTCAAAATGATAATTTTTAATTATAATAATACTAAAATGATAGTAATAATGATATCTAATAATAACAATGATATTTCTATTAAAATCATAATTTTAATAATAATAATAATAATAATAATAATAATAATAATAATAATAATAATAATAATAATAATAATAATATTGATTATTAGATAATAATAATAATGACGACAATAACGACGATAACGATAACGATAACGATAACGATAACGATAACGATAATACTTAAAATTATAGATAATTCAATTGACTATATCTTTTAAACCGTTCATCGAAATCATACGCTTTCTAAATGAAAAGTTATTAATTTTTCGTCAGCTTTCCAACGATATGCATATTATATACCTTATTCTAGTAGCATATGTATTAAATTCAGGATTCATCATAAACTATCTAATGACAATATTAAACGTACAAGCAAGCATAATCAAATATACTCGAGCACTAGTCAGGGATACACAAATAATATATAAAAGTTAAGTTATGAGTGCTCACGTATCAATATTGTGATTCAATATCGTAGGAAAGTACGTAGACGCAACGGAGATGATAAACACTAGATTAACTCACGAGCAATACCCCTGAACAATACCCATAACCTCCATAGCTATAACCCATAATTTCCTTAGCTCTATCCCTCTCGAAAAACCATTTCGAAAACATGCGAGCAGAACCTCGTCGTAGTATTTTTATGTATAAATAATAATACTAATACTAATACTAATAATAATAATAATAATAATAATAATAATAATAATAATATTTATCTTAATAATAATAATAATAATAATAATAATAATAATAATAATAATAAATATAAATATAAATGTAAGTAGAGTGTGAGAGATTGAGAGCAGAGATGAATTCGACTCACAAAACTGCGAGCTTTATGGCACCTGACCTACCCCAACCCTCCATGCGATCGTATGGTTTTTGGGCATCATGGCCATGTGATTGCATGGCCCTCTGATCCAGCTGACATCCACTCGTTTAGGGGCTGCCGACACTCAATTATTATTATTTAATATATATATATTTAATTTATATAATTATATATATATTATATTTTATTTACGAGCATAGTTGATTAGTAAAATTAGTTTCGATGACTCGTACGTTTACTCTCGACTTAAGTCCTGGTTGTGGTTTCTCGAACGCTTTTTCATACGCTTAGAAAACTAGCACTTTACCTTACGCGATGTGTACCTTATTCAATAACTAGACTTAAATCAATGAAAATCTATCCCACTCAAAGTGTAACTTAAACGTTCAAGTGTTTTGGTCATTTGCTTCTTTAAATCGACTACTCGATATTTGTTAAAATATATTAAATAATATTATTTAAAATCTTTATTATAAGAAATATAAATATAATCAATTAGTTATATAACTAAATATTATATTTTTGTCATTTATAAAGTATACATATTATCATTTAGAAATTTATATAACAAATATATATGTATTCGAAATCTTTATCTAACGATATAATTTATAGTTTTTCAAAACTAATTATATTTAAAGTTTATAAAAATATAAATTCTAAATCTTTTAAATAATAGAAAATATAATATCAAATAACGTTTACACTTTAAAAACTTAGTTTTCACAAGTTCAATCAACTTATTGAAATATCAATTGAACGAGTACCACTATTGTTTACAAGAATGATTTGGAATTTCCTATATATACTTATATATATATATAAAAATAAATAATATTTTTACTAATCAATAAGTTTTAAAACACGTTTTTAATCTTCGTTATTTTTATTTATATTTTATTGAATCACAAACCATTATCATCTATACTTTGTCAAAAGGTTTCTAGAAATATTCTAAAGTTTAGAATACCGTTAAAACCTTTATCCTTATCATCAATAACAAATTTTCAAAAGTGGTTCATTATATCCGTTTTAAAGAGGACGTGACACTCAAATCGTTTTATATAATTTCTAAAATTTATAACAATAAAGATAATAGTAATAACTTTAATAATCTTAAAGTTTTATAATATGTTTCTACTTGTAGACCATTTATTTCCGCATATTGTTAATATATATATATATATATATATATATATATATATATATATATATATATATATATATATATATATATATATATATATATATATATATCTCAAATCTTAGTGGACCTCATTACAGAGACCCGTAATCATAATCACAATGTATCTGATAATTCATTCATTTGATATTATCTTTTATTTCCGTCGATAATTATATTAAATATATTTTGAAACAAATACGTTTATGTAAAGTATTATTCATCTAATACTTTGTTAATGTTTTCAAGTTATAATATCTACACATATACATATATAATTATGTCCGTTCATATAATGGTTCGTGAATCGTCGGAATTTGGTCGAGGTTAAATGAATGTATGAATACAGTTTACACTTCTTGAGATTTAACTTAACAAACTTTTCTTATCGTGTCGGAATAATATAAAGATAAAGTTTAAATTTGGTCGAAAATTTCTGGGTTGTCACAGTACCTACCCGCTAAAGAAATTTCATCCCGAAATTTGATTGTGATGGTCATGGCTGACAATAAGTATGTTTTCATGACACATACGAACTGAAAATTAGAATTTTATCATCAGCAAATAATATGGATAAAACAATTTGCTTAAGTGAAGCGTGCGAGTGAAGTTATCACAAAAGAGTGAAATGAGTAAGTGTAGATTTGTCATATCTTTTGACGTAGATAGGATTGATTTCCAGAGTTCGAGAGATTTGGAGAAAATCTTTGTAATAAGATTTGATTCTTCGGTAATCAAGGAAATTAGGATCCGCTTTAAATGCGATCATCTGTTTTTGATTGCTCTGTGACGATCGCTCCAAATCCATATGGACGAACACGTCATTCATCGATTTCATTGCGAGGTATTTGACCTCTATATGATACGTTTTGTAAACATTGCATTCTTTTAAAAAGGCACACCATAAATGAATATTTAAATCAAAGATTTTCGACATCTGATGATTTCTACATATAGACAATCACCATAAATAATAGTTTACAATAGTACTTCCGTTGACAATGCAGTCAAAATAAGATACATGGTGATGATTTGGTGAATGCAACGTTTCCTTGAAAAAATATGTCATGTAAGACTCCATGCACATAGCTTGTGTAACATACAATCAAACAGCAGAAGACTTCTAGGGAACCTGAGAATAAACATGCTAACAAGTGTCAACACAAAGGTTGGTGTGTTCATAGTTTTAATGTTTCGTATAATCTATATATAAAGGTGGATCTCAAGATTTCAGTTGTTTCATTCAGAAACGTTTATCAAAATATTCTACGAAATTGAGCACCCTGGTAACTAAACTTTAACGTATATATAATTTGTACCCTTTGTATAATCATCTTAATAATACACGCAAACCAACGTGTACGCTTCTCAAATAGCATACATCCGTTAAAAGGCTAGTGCTCTAGCTCGGACGGGGATATCAAGCCCTATGGATCCATATACTACTACTCGCGCCCACCAGTTCTTATAACTGGCAGTTACTAGTTACCAAAGCTAAGGGATTTTTGGTTCAAACTCAGTGTAGAATTAAGTATGTACTTGTGTCCATTGCGTTTAAAATAAATTGCATGTATTCTCAGCCCAAAAATATATATTGCAAAAGCAATTAAAAAGGGAGCAAATGAAACTCACCTTAGCATCATATAAAGTCGTTCACCAAAATGTGATCGAAACTCGGATTACCAAATAATCGTAGATCTCAACCTAGAGAACATATGTTGGTCAATAAACGTCTATCAAGCTAGGTCAGGTCATAGTGTATCACAATCCTAATGCTCGAGATCGACATACAAAAGTTATCCAATGTCGTTTCAAAAAGTCAATTTTGACAATAGTTCAACAAAACGAGACGTACCTTATATAAGGATTCATTTACTCGGTTGGTAATATTCAAAAATCCAATTTATCAATATTACAAACAAGTTGTTTAAATATTAATTGCAGATTTAAAAGCAATTCCAATTAACGTCAATTATAATTCAGTTGATCATATCTTTTAATCCGTTCATCGAAACTATTCGATATCTAAATGAAAAGTTATTGATTTTTCACCAGCTTTTCAAAAACATGTATATCATATAACTTTTACCAGTAATATATGTATTTAATTCGTGATCTATTATAAACTGTTTAACGACGAAATTTAGCATACACGTATGTATAAATATATATACTCGAGCACTAGACATGGATACACAATTAATATATAAAAGATAAAATATGAGTGCGTACGTATCAATATTGAGATTCAATGTTGTAGGATAGTACGTAGAAGTAACGGAGATGATAAACACTAGGTTTGATTCATAAATATACCCCCGAACATTACCCATAATTTCCTTAGCTCTATCCCGTTTGAAAACCATTTTGAAAGTGACATGCTCAAGACCTCGTCGTAGTATTTTATGTATTATACTAATTAATAATATTAATAATAATAAGATTAATAATAATATTAATCTTAATAATAATAATAATAATAATAATAATAATAATAATAATAATAATAATAATAATAATAATAATAATAATAATAATAATAATAATAATAATAATAATAATAATAATAATAATAATAATAATAATAATAATAATAATAATAATAATAATAGAGAAAGAGATCGAGATAGATGGATGTACACTGGAACCAGAATTCGCGTTTTATAATATGTGGCCTGCTACAGTACCTCATACGATCGCATGAGTTTTCAGTGTTTTTGCCATGCGATCGCATGGCCGCCTTATCCGTTTTTGTTTGCTAGTTCGTCGACATCAAATAGTGTTTACTGTAGCAAATAGTGTTTTACTGTAGCAATTCATTGTAGCAAAGTCGTTTTCAATGTAGCACTGTAGCAAAATACGGTTTCACTGTAGCAAATAGTGTTTTACTGTAGCAAATAGTGTTTTACTGTAACAAATAGTGTTTTACTGTAGGAAAGTCGTTTTTACTTGTACATATATATATATATATATATATATATATATATATATATATATATATATATATATATATATATACATACATATAATTGTTCATGAATCGTCGAGAGTAGTCAAAGGTAATTGTATATATGAAACAGTTCTAAAATTTTGAGATTCAACTTCATAGACTTTGCTTATCGTGTCGGAAACGTTAAATCATTTAAAGATAAAGTTTAAATTTGGTCAAAAATTTCCGGGTTGTCACATGCTCTGTCGGATATTTTACTATAAATACACCCCCTTCGTTTCCTTACAACTCACACCTTCTATTCTTTCTCCCTAAAGCATTCATCAATATGCTCCATCCAGTTCTGATTCTTGATATACTCCTAACTTTCATATCTGTCATTCTTCTTTTTCATCTACCACCGGAGGATTTTATTTACTTTTACTATTATCTTGGGGTTATAGTGTTTTTAATTCTCCCGTGTCTCTACGTTGCAATACGTATTGATATACACGGTTTGTAACTTGTGTGTTACTGTCAGGCTTTATATCTTCCCCTATCTTTCGATGTCTCTGCTTCTGTCTTTCTATAATCATTGATATCTATAGTTAATGATCTTTTCTGTTTGCTGCGATTTATACCCCCATTCTATTTCGCAGTTTCATGCTTTTTTTTTCTTTTCGCAAGTAATGGTCCAGAATTCGTAGGTATGGAGTTTCGAATTATCATAATATACAAAGTAGAAAGGAAATGTAGTAGCACGATTTAATTTGACAAATTACCAGAATATCCGGAAAAGACCGAATCATCAAGAAAATATTTTCTTGATATTTTTAGAGGTTAAATAGAATACAAGAGTCATGTAACATGGCACATAATGACGTTATGATCTGTGAATCATCACGTTCCATTTAGAAACTCGGCATGACTTACTGTAATATAATCACGTTGATCAAGTGTCATTATATTATACTAAATCATGCTTCAGTTCCCAATATTACTTCAAAAACATTCATATTTTAAACTCGAAGATTTCAGAATTTAGAAACTAAAATAGTTTCTTTTATGATGTAACACATATAGCTCGAAGAGATAAATAATTTCGGATAACAATAGTTATGAAGATATCTTCAGAAATATCGAAGATATTTATAATGAAAGATATGATGATATCTTAGAATTTCTAACATCGATGGATGATGATGAAGATTTGTCCGTAAAGGTTTAGAGTCAGGAGTAAGGTATTCGCTAAAGACTTCAGCAGACACTGAATCATTTGGATTCTTTAAAGGCAGCTTTAGTCGTTGTGATTTGTCCACATCCTCCTTCATGGTTTGCTCAATCCGTTTTCCAGTTCCAAACCTTCTCTTTTTCAGAGCTTTGCTAACACACTATTCTTTATCATCAAACTTTTAACTGTTACGATTGTCTACAGTTTCTGCTGCTTCATTCAACTTTTCTAAAAATTTGGAGAATTAATTCGTAGATTGGGGTGTTTTTCAGAAACTTCACATTTGAAGTATATAAGTCTAGGAGATAGACGCTATATGTACACATATAACTGTTGGCGTAGACATGCTGCAAGATTTCAAAATGCTGATTGCTGATTCCCAGTAATTGGCATGACAATTCTTGTTACAAGATGCGAATGAGTAAATGATGGGGTTTCGATAAATATAATGATTTTTCGGAAAGTCAAAGATCAGTGAAGTTGTTGGTAAGTTTATTGCTAACGTGGTGAGATATAAAAGGTTCTCCGTTAACGATGAAGAAAGGGCACGTATATATCAAGGTTATAATAAGACTGTTTCGACTGAAAATTCGAAGTTGACTTGCTGGAGCTGTGACAAAATTTGTTATTTTTGAAAGGAATTGCAGAGTTATTTTTGCTAATAAATGTCAAAGGGTCTGACACAGATACGTGTTGAACTATGAGTTTGGTTTCGAGAGTTTTTCAGGTGCAAAACTGTGGTTAATATGTGGTTGGATCATCATCTCGATTGTTCATTATTTGAAGTGTCTTCCGGAATTTTGAGGGGTTTGAACATAGATTGTAATCATTAATATTCATTGTGACGACCCGAGATTTTTCGACTAAATTTAAACTTAATCTTTATATGATTTTGATACGATAAGCAAAGTACGTAATGTTGAGTCCAGAAAATTTTGAAACGATGTTCTTATATTCTATTGACTTTTTACTGTTCCTGATGATTCACTAACCATTGCTTGTAAATATGTGGATATATATAAATATGTGTATATATAAATATATGTATAATATATATAATAACTGGAACATTAATAAACTATTATATACACTTATAATTATAAATAAATATGTACAATAAAATACATTATAATAAAAAAAACTATTATTTTATATGTATATCTCTTGTATATATATATTGTTATATTTAATTTAATTATTTAATATATACTTATTTGCGTAGTAAATTTTGTTATTTAAAATTTTTTATATATATACATAGCGTATATTGAATATAATTAATTATGAGTTTAAATGGTAAACGTCTATAGTTTTTGGTTGACATTTAATTATTTTTAAAATAGGTCTAATGTATATATATGAAGTTTTAAAATAAAAGTTATTCCAAAATTTGAATAAAAAGATAATAGTTTTGATAAATATTTTTTTTTTACCTTTTCGAATTAAGTTTTTGTACTCCGTACATATAAATTGGAACAGTAAATAAATAATTTTCGAACCTTTTTGATCAGGTTTCAAACCGTTAATGAGTAAAATAATTAAATATATTTAATCTAAAAATTTGGGATTTTTAGGAGCACTTTTATACGTTAACTGTTTAGCAGTGGACACGATATAGCCAGTGTCGGTAGAGTAAGTTAAAACTCAGGCTGCCTTACTATTTAATACTGTTTTTAATTAGTGTCATTGATTAGTGTTTGTGATTGGCAATCACCTTTTAACTATATACATCTATATATCTATATCTATACGACTTATTATTGGGGAAACTATCTTCTCTTGATCAACCATCTTCTTCACCCCTAGTCACCATCCCGTCACCACCTATCACCCTCGCCACCACCGGCCATCATCACTACCACCATAAATCGAACCTCCTTTTCTTCGCAAACCCACGAGAATCACCACCTTGTATTCGTCACACACCACCACCGTAAAACCATCATCAACCATCACCAAAAACCTAACACAGTTGCTGTTCTTTCTTTTCTTATTATTCGAGACATGGGAGACACCGTGAACCATCTTACAACCCTCAAACAAACTGCTATGTTACGCTACTACTACTGTTCTTTTCTATTTCTGCAGCTAATTTTCGTGATCAACCTGAATCAAAATGAAACCATGATCGTTTATGTTCTTCTATTTCGTTTTCCCTTCGAACCATAGCTGCAGTTGCAGCTGCTATCATTATCTGTTTCCATTTCTTTACGAGAAAGCCCCACAAACCGCCACCCCTCAAAACCCACTTATAAAAATGATGATGAACAGTAGAAATGATGTTTCTATGATGATGATATTTATACGTGAAGTATGGTGTTAATATTATGATGATCATGATTCAATTATGATAATGATGATGTTGTAGATTGGTGATGATGATGATACCGTAGCTTGATGATGGTGATCATGAAATGAGTTCGATGATGATGACGATGAATAAGTAAAGATGATTATGTTATGATTATGTTATGATTATGTTATAATATAATTATGATTCTGATCATGATGATGATTATTTGTTTAGCTGAATGTAAATATTAATGTTACATAAAATCACAAAGAGACGGTAACGATGATGTTAAATGAATTACGAATAATGATGATTATATATGATGTTAATGATGATGCTACGTGGAGATGATGACGAGGACGGTGAGGTTATGATCATGATTAAGATGATGCGGGGAAGATGATGAAATGACGCGATGATGATGATGATGGACGTATTGATGGTGATAGGGAGCCATAGCGTTGGTGAAAATGATGATATACACGAGATGTTAACCGTGATGATTTTATGATAATTGATTATGATTATGTGATAATAAATAAGAGATCATGATAATGAAAATGATGATGATGAATAGTTTTGGGTGTTGTGTTGGAGAAGAAGGTGAAACAGTTATATGGGTTTTAATCCACGATTTAAAATAGAAATGTTTAAGCAGAGGAGTGGTTAGGCAGGGTGTTAAGGGAACAAGAGGTTATAGGTTCGAACCTAGGCCACATCACTAATTTTCTTTTTAGTAATAAAAGTCGCTGTTGGGCCAGGAACGAAGAGTTGGGCCGTGTATTCACTCTGTTGGGCTGAGTAATTAAGCCAAGTACTACTTGGGCCGAGAGATGGGTTAAATAGTATTAGACTGGGATTGTAATTAGAAAAGCAGGAGCAGTGGAACGGTTAAGAAGGGTGTCGGGTGTTCGAGAGGTCATGGGTTCGAGTCCCGTTGCGAGCAATTTATTTTTTTAGCCTATTTGAGGTAGTTACTTATCATTATTATTATATGTACTATTATTGTTATTATTATTAATTGTTAGGTTAATTAAATTAATATTAGTATTACTAAAAGTATCAATACTGTTAAATTTATCATTTTAATTAGAATGAGTATTATCATTGAAATGAACATTTTATCAAAATTATCATTTTTGTTATCAAATTTATCATTAGTATTATCATTAGAAACTATCATTTAAAAGTAACATTTTAATATTATCATTATTATCATTAGTTGTATCATTATTAATATTATTATCATTATTAATATTATTATTATTATTATTATTAATATTATTATTATTATTATTATTATTATTATTATTATTATTATTATTATTATTATTATTATTATTATTATTATTATTAATTTCAAATCTAATTATTACTATCACAATATTATTCTTATTATAATTATTATTTTTACAAACAAATGATATCAATATAAAAATATATATTTATTACATATATCATAAGTATACTAATTTCAGATTTTAATATATTACCTAATATAATATTATTTATATTAATGTAACATCTAATAAAGTGTATATATCATATAAGTATTACCCCAAATTATAAGGATTAATATAAATATATATAAGGATATGTATCTATATATACTATAAAAAATATATATAAACTTAGTTGATTAATATCACAAGGTGTTAATGAATATACTTGATATAGGTTCGTGAATCCGAGGTCAACCCTACATTGTTTCAAATGTCATCGTATGTATTTTTACTACAAAATACATTAGGTGAGTTCATTTGCTCCCTTTTTTACTCATTACATTTTTGGGCTGAGAATACATGCAAATGCTTTATTAACTATTTTACAATATTTATATGTGTGAGTTTCATTATCTCCTTTTATATACATTTTGGGCTGAGAATACATGCAAATGTTTTATTAACTGTTTTACAATATTTATATGCGTGAGTTTCATTAATCCCTTTTTAAATGCTTTTGCAATATATATTTTTGGGACTGAGAATACATGTGCTGTTTTTATAACTGTTTTACGAAATAGACACAAGTAATTGAAACTACATTATATGGTTGAATGATCGAAATCGAATATGCCCCTTTTTAGTCTGGTAATCTAAGAATTAGGGAACAGACACCCTAATTGACGCGAATCCTAAAGATAGATCTATCGGGCCCAACAAGCCCTATCCAAAGTACCGGATGCTTTAGTACTTCAAAATTTATATCATGTCCGAAGGAGGATCCCGGAATGATGGGGATATTCTTATATGTATATTGTGAATGTCGGTTACCAGGTGTTCAATCCATATGAATGATATTTTGTCTCTATGCATGGGACGTTTATTTATGAGAATTGGAAATGAAATCTTGTGGTCTATTAAAATTATGAAATGATTATTTATGTTAAACTAATGAACTCACCAACCTTTTGGTTGACACTTTAAAGCATGTTTATTCTCAGGTACGAAAGAAACATTCCGTTGTGCATTTGCTCATTTGTAAAGACATTATTTGGAGTCGATCATCGCAATGGAACCAGATGTTGGTGACTTCGTCCAGATGGATTAGGACGGGTCCTTTCATTCATATGAGGTTCTAGGATAGTTTTGAAGTCAAAGTATAGTTTTGAAAGATGTAGGGATCTAAGAGTGATATCTTCTGCTAAATCTTGACTTTGGATTTCTGATTTGTCCAAAATCAGGGTATGTAATTTATGAAAATGGTTGTCCTGATTTTATGAAAGAATGTGTATCGCTGTAAAAGTAGTGAATATAGTTAGTGATTGGTGAGTCAGAATCGAAGAATGTACGGTGTAACATATTAATGTGAAATCTAAGTATTTCTCGGGTATTATCTACCCGTAAAAAGTTTCACAAGTAATATCTTGTACAAGGAAATTTTATTACAGTCTTTATGAAAATACATGTATATTTTCTTCAGACGTAATACAGATTTAATGAGTTAATGTAATATTGACTCATTTGATTTTTGGCTGGATCTAGAATTGAATAATCTCTAAAACCTTTAGAAATTACGTAATCTTCGCTGATTATCTCTTCAATGTAAATGAAATTATGAATCAATACTTCATTATTCATTTTTATTGATTTTTCCTCGGTGAATGGTGTTGGTGCTTGTGGTATTCTTGCGAACTTCGCAAGATACGAATGATGATTTCTTGAAAATTTTGAGTATATCGAAAATGGAAGTGTAAAAATCAAACGTACAATTGAATAATACACTTGGTTTATTATTAAATGGAATTCATTGATTTGAGACAGAGATTGTAGTTAACGCTGGTTAAGTGGTTAACGACGAATGTACCTCATAGCATATTAGTAATATGAATTAACCGAGTAGTTAAGATGCACACATAATAGCTTAGTACAAAAAGATTTATTATGTTTTTAAAATATATATATATAAGATATACATATAAATTCTTCAGAGGGAATGAGTTAATACTTCATAACTCGTTGATACCATATACTCGTTGTTGATCAGTGATGATGTTCATGGTGACTATGGATCTGGCTGAGCTTGTGATGAGGTAGATGCTGCTGGTGCTGACGATGCTGACGGTACTAACGGTGCTGGTGATGCTTATGTAAGTCTCGCTTGTAAATCACACACTATTCCAGTCAGGGTTTCTACCTTATCTTCTATCCACTCAACTGATTTATGGTTAAGGATAGGATAGATAATCTCTAAACTTTAGGAATTACATAATCGTCGTAGAATGTTTCCCCAATGAAGTTATGAATCAATACTTTATCGTTTATTGTTGTTGGTATTCCTTGGTATCTACAGGGCGTATGACGTCGATGCTCGTAGGACGGATTGTGAAGTTGAGGTTTGTGATGCGGTTGTTGTTGGTGGTGGTAATGGTACTGTTGGTGTTGTTGATGGTGGTACTATTGCTGCCATTGCTGCTGCTGGTGCTTGTAATCTTTGCACCATATGTTCCAAAGCCACTAGCCGAGCGTGAAGCTCGTTAACTTCTTCTATTACACCGGGATGATTGTTGGTTCGGACGAGCGGATGAATAAGATCTAGAATTTGAGATAGTATATAGTCATGACGAGATACTCTGGAAATGAGAGAGAAAATGATGTCTCGAACAGGTTCGCCGGTGAGTGCTTCAGATTCATCGCCAATAGGGGAATGTGGTGGGTGAAAAGGATCACCTTCTTCTTGCCTCCAATGATTAAGTAGGCTACGAACCCATCCCCAATTCATCCAGAATAGATGATGGCTGATTGGTTGGTCCATTCCGGTCACACTGCTTTCGGAGCTCGAGTGAAACTCCATATCGGAATAGCTGTCGGAATTCGGGGAACTGGAACTGGTTGCAGGATCCATCTCGTACAGAGTAGGGAAATGATTTTTCGATATGAGGAAGATTATAAGACATAGAATTGGTATTCTTTAATACATAAATTACATATGTATATATAATATCAAAATCCCATAAATTACGGAGGAATCTTTAAAATATGTCAGGCAAAGTTTACAGTGACAGATACGTTAAGATATGCATTAGCAGATACGCTAAGATATAAATTTTGTCTATACACTATTTATGCAATCAATACAGTAAGATGTGTCTAGACTAAGAATGATGAGCATGTAATTTCCGACAAGAATTGATAAGCAAAACCTTTTGACTTGCAGACACGGTCGAAGTCCAGACTCACTAATGCATCCTAACAACTATCAGTTAGACACACTAATGCAAGACCTGGTTCGCTAAGACCACCGCTCTGATACCATCTCAAATGACCCGTCCTAATTCATAAGGATAAATACAATAACATATGGTTACATTGCGAGGTACTTGACCTCTATATGTTACATTTTACAAACATTGCATTCGTTTTTAAAAGACAAACTTTCATTTCATTGAAAGTTGACAGGCATGCATACCCTTTCATAATATATCCAATCTATAAATGACTTAATCTGTTATCTTCTTAATAATAATCTTTATTGAACTCAATGATTTGAATGCAACGTCTTTTAAAATATGCCATGAATGACTCCAAGTAATATCTCTAAATGAGCAAATGCACAGCGGAATATTTCTTTCAAACCTGAGAATAAACATGCTTTCAAGTGTCAACCAAAAGGTTGGTGAGTTCATTAGTTTATTATAAACATTCATTTCCATCATTTTAATATAACACAAAATTTCAGATATATAATTATACACGTAACCCGAGTACAAAATAGTACGCATAACCTGCGAATTAAAAATCATTCATATGGTGAACACCTGGTAACCGACATTAACAAATGCATTTAGAATATCCCCAATATATAGGTACACTCATCTGTATATAAAATCGAAGTACTAAAGCATCCGTAACCAGGATGGGACGTGTCAAAGTCCATAGATCTATCTTCAGGATTCGCGTCAATTTGGGGGTCTGTTCTCAAATTCTTAGGCTACCAAGATAAAAGGGTGATATCCAGTATAATAATTCAACCATAGAATGTAGTTTCAATTACTTGTGTCTATTTCGTAAAACATTTATAAAAGCAGCGCAGGTATTCTCAGTCCCAAAAATATATATTGCAAAAGCATTTAAAGATGGAGCAAATGAAACTCACTATACTGTATTTCGTAGCATTAATGCAAATGACGGCACTGAACAAGTGCAGGGTTGGCCTCGGATTCACGAACCTATATTAAGTGTATATATTTATGTTCGTTAATCTCTGTTTAACAATTTAGGTCAAGTCGTAGTGTATCACAATCCTAATGCTCGAGATCGATATGCAAGAGTCAACAAAGTCAATTTGACCCAAAATGAATTACAAAATCTATACATGTTTATTATATAACTTAAATATAGTCGTTATATATATTTAAATATATTTATCAGATTTTATTAGAGTAGATAATACAAGTCATTTATTAATAAATAAAATTTATATTAAAATATAAATATGATAAAAATATATTTTTTATATATCTCAAGTAATAAAATTTATTAAGTTCACTTAATATCATAAAAATATAGTGGTATGTATTATCAATGTAATTATATTACATGTGGTAAAAATATTTTTGTATCACATATTTATTCGATAAAATAATATTGATAATAATAATAATGAGTAAAAGTTGTATTATTTTGTAATAATAATAATTATTATTATTATTCTATTAATAATAAAAATAACAATATTTATTAATTATAATAAAATGATTAATTATTAATTATAATAAAATGATTATTCTAATCATGATAATTAATTATAATGATGATATTAATTATTAATTATAATAAAATGATTATTCTAATCATGATAATTTTAATAATAACGATACTTTTTATTATTAACTGAAATAATAATAATATTTTATAATAATAATAATTCTATTCAAAATGATAATTTTTAATTATAATAATACTAAAATGATAATAATAATGATATCTAATAATAACAATGATATTTCTATTAAAATCATAATTTTAATAATAATAATAATAATAATAATAATAATAATTATTATTATTATTAGATAATAATAATAATGACGATAATAATGACGATAACGATAACGATAACGATTACGATAACGATAACGATAGCGATAACGATAACGATAACGATAATACTTAAAATTATAGATAATTCAATTGACTATATCTTTTAAACAGTTCATCGAAATCATACGCTTTCTAAATGAAAAGTTATTAATTTTTCGTCAGCTTTCCAACGATATGTATATTATATACCTTATCCTAGTAGCATATGTATTAAATTCAGAATTCTTCATAAACTATCTAATGACAATATTATACGTACAAGCATGAATAATCAAATATACTCGAGCACTAGTCAGTGATACACTAATAATATATAAAAGTTAAGTTATGAGTGCTCACGTATCAATATTGTGATTCAATATTGCAGGAAAGTACGTAGACGCAACGGAGATGATAAACACTAGATTGACTCACGAGCAATACCCCTGAACAATACCCATAACCTCCATAGCTATAACCCATAATTTCCTTAGCTCTATCCCTCTCGAAAAACCATTTCGAAAACATGCGAGCAGAACCTCGTCGTAGTATTTTTATGTATAAATAATAATACTAATACTAATAATAATAATAATAATATTAATCTTAATAATAATAATAATAATAATAATAATAATAATAATAATAATAATATTAATAAATATAAATATAAATGTAAGTAGAGTGTGAGAGATTGAGAGCAGAGATGAATTCGACTCACAAAACTGTGAGCTTTATAGCACCTGACCTGCCCCAGCCCTCCATGCGATCGCATGGTTTTTGGGCATCATGGCCATGCGATCGCATGGTCCTCTGATCCAGCTGACATCCACTCGTTTAGGGGCTGCCGACACTCTAATATAATTATTTAATATATATATTTAATTTATATAATTATATATATATATTATATTTTATTTACAAGCATAGTTGATTAGTAAAATTAGTTTCGATGACTCGTACGTTTACTCTCGACTTAAGTCCTGGTTCCGATTTCTCGAACGCTTTTTCGTACGCTTAGAAAACTAGCACTTTACCTTACGCGATGTGTACCTTATTCAATAACTAGACTTAAATCAATGAAAAACTATCCCACTCAAAGTGTATCTTAAATGTTCAAGTGTTTTGGTCATTTGCTTCTTTAAATCGACTACTCGCTATTTGTTAAAATATATTAAATAATATTATTTAAAATCTTTATTATAAGAAATATAAATATAATCAATTAGTTATATAACTAAATATTATATTTTTGTCATTTATAAAATATACATATTGTGATGACCCGGGAATCTCCGACCAAATTTAAACTTAATCTTTATATGATTTCGATACGATAAGCAAAATCTGTAATATTGAGTCTTAAAAATTTTAGAACTGTTTACATTGATGCATTTACCCTTTGACAAATTTCGACGATTCACGAACCATTGTGTATAACAAAATATGTAAGTATATATATATATATATATATATATATATATATATATATATATGAATATGTAAAAGTTGTTATGTACAAGTGTTAGTAATATTATTGATATTATTATCAACATTATTCCTAATGTTATTATTATTATTTAAAGACCATTATTATTATTATAATTAGAAAATAATACAAATTATTATTGTCATTAATAATATTAATATCATCATCTTAATTATTATTATTACTCATTTATCTTATTAATATTATTATTATTATTATTATTATTAGTATTTTAATTATTATTAATATTATTAATGTTATTATATTAAATATTAAATACTAAGTAATAAGTTATATAAATTATCACACATACATCTCATATATCCCTTTCAACTTTTAAATTTTTTTTCCGCCTCATTCTGTATACCCGTGATCAACCCTCAACCAATTGTTAGTGTAATATAAATCCTTTATTTAAACATTATATAGCTAAGGGCTGTTTGTGAAATCTAGATAAAAACCACAGAATCAGTTATTTATTATTATTATTAATTTTTTTTTTCTTCTTTCGTAAACCCATTGTATCCCATAAATCAATTTCCGGATCAAATTAAAAATCTGTTAAAGCAAATGTGTTAGGATTTATCAATCCAATGTACCTGAAAAATCTAAGCTTTTAATTCGTGGAATCAAAGATGAATTTACAAGTCAAAGTTGTGGTTTTTAAAAGTCAACTAATTTGTTCTTGAAGAAATTTGATCTCGATTCGATTTTTTTTGTTAAATTAATGATTTGGTAAGTCTATACGAACGATATGTAAAATATTTCATATTGTAAAGATTTCCCAAAACATTCTAAAACTCGAAGTCTAATTTTTTTTTCTTCTTCACACTCGACGAGTGCAGTAGCAGCAATATATTTTTTTATTTATTTTTTTTTTTTTTTGCAGTTCCAAGGCAAATTTAGATCAATTATATTTAGGTGGAAAGTCTTAATTCAAATTGTAAAATCTCTGTGATGATTATTGGTTCTGGGTCGTTCGATTTTTTAGAAGAAGGAAGTGAAGATGGTACAAACAAAAAGAAAAATAAGTTATATTAATTCGGTTGGGGTTTAAATTAGAATAACAGTTATGGAGCCGTGGTTAGGCAGTGTTGTGTGCGAACGAGGGGTCGCGGGTTCGAACCCGGGCGTGGGCAGTTTTAATCTTTTTGGGAAATATTGGTGAGGTAGTTTTTCTCACTATCATTTATTATTATTATCATTGTTATTATTATTATCATTAGGTAAATTATTATTATTGTTAACACTAATATAATTTGTGTCACTAACATTATTAGTACTAGTATTGTTCTTAAGGTAGTGTTATTGATACTATTATTATTATTATGATTATGAACATATTAATAAATGTCTATATTATAAAATTAGTAATAAAAATTGTTATGGTAAAAATATAGAAAATAATTATAAATTATATGAATACATATATAGTTATAAACATGACTAAGAAATTAAGTTAAAGGAACCGTATTTATAAGTTTTGAAATTAATCGCAAAGTTATGATAAATATGATTCTTAATATTATCACTGTTATTATCATTAGATTATTAAAGTAAAGTAACATGTTATTATTATTATTATTATTATTAATATTATAATCATGATCATTATTATCATTATTATGAACATCATACAAAATTATTATAAATATTATTAGTAGTATCATATTACAAATTTTTAATATTATTATTGTTATTATCGACAAAAGTATTAATAATTGAATTTTATGATAACTTAATAGTATATAAAATAAATATATATAATATACATATATAATATATGAAATAAGTATGTAATATGTAAATAATGTACATATTGAAATTTAACATAAAACTTTTATAAATATTATATAATTAATATTTAATACGTTTATGATATTATCTGATAAATAATACTGATATAGGTTCGTGAATCCGAGGCCAACCTTACACTTGTTCAATGATGTCATATGTATTTTTACTACAAAATACATTACGTGAGTTTCATTTGATCCCTTTTACTCTTTACATTTTTGGGACTGAGAATACATGCAAATGCTTTATTAACTGTTTTACAATATTTATATGCGTGAGTTTCATTACTTCCTTTTTAAATAGTTTTGCAGTATATATTTTTGGGACTGAGAATTCATGCGCTTTTATAAATGTTTTACGAAATAGACACAAGTAATCGAAACTACATTATATGGTTGAATTATCGAAATCGAATATGCCCCTTTTTATTAAGTCTGGTAATCTAAGAATTAGGGAACAGACACCCTAATTGACGCGAACTCTAAAGATAGATCTATCGGGCCCAACAAGCCCCATCCAAAGTACCGGATGCTTTAGTACTTCGAAATTTATATCATGTCCGAAGGAGGATCCCGGAATGATGGGGATATTCTTATACGTATATTGTGAATGTCGGTTACCAGGTGTTCAACCCATATGAATGATATTTTTGTCTCTATGCATGGGACGTATGTTTATGAGAAATGGAAATATGAAATCTTGTGGTCTATTAAAATTATGAAAAGATTATTTATGTTAAACTAATGAACTCACCAACCTTTTGGTTGACACTTGAAAGCATGTTTATTCTCAGGTATGAAAGAAACATTCCGCTGTGCATTTGCTCATTTTAAAGACATGATTTAGAGTCGATCATCGCAATGGAACCAGATGTTGGTGACTTCGTCCAGATGGATTAGGATGGGTCCTTTCAGTTGGTATCAGAGCGGTGGTCTTAGCGAACCATGTCTGCATTAGTGTGTCTAACTGATAAGTCGTTAGGATGCATTAGTGAGTCTGGACTTCGACCTGGTCTGCATGTCAAAAAGTTTTGCTTATTATTTTTAGCGGAAATCATCTGCTTATCATCCTTAGGAAATTACCTGCTCATTATTCTTAGTCTAGACACGTTTTACTGCATTGACTGCATGAATAGTGTATAGACAAATTTCATATCTTAGCGTATCTGACAATTCATATCTTAGCGTATATGTTACTATAGACCTTGCCTGATATCTCTCGTAAATTTCTCCTTAATTTAAGGGATCCTGGTACTATATATATCTATGCAAATTATGCATTGATAATACCATCCAACTATCAATTACTGTCACTAAACTCTTCATACCAAAAATCTTTCCTGAGACCGTGTAAGATGGCCTCTACGAATCGACAAAGTTCCTCTGACTCCGAAGACAGCGTGACAGGAGCACACCAACCAATCAACTACCGTGATTTCTGGAGAAAATGGGGATGGGTTCTCGACATACTCACCCTATGGAGAAAGGAAGAAGGTAATCCATATCATGAATCGAATCTACCACCTAACCTTGGAGTACTTGACCCACTCACCGGCGAACCCGTTCGCAACACCGTTTATACCCTATTTGCAAGAATTTTTCGTCTTGAAGCTACCATTAACGGAACTAGAGAAGATATCCGACCTCTACCTCACACTGATAATCAACCAGGGTTAATAGAAGAAGTTAGAGAACTCTGAGCTCGAGTATTAACTTTAGAGAGCACGGTATACAATTTGCAAGCACCAGCAGTATCACCAACACCGGTAACATCACCAACCTCAGCACCAATGGCACCAGTACCACCAACAACTCAAGTTTCAACAATCCGTGCCTCAATATCTCATTCTGTACCTCGAGTATAATCATCATTCTATGTATCATTCTACATCAATTATCTTCGTTTTTCATGGCGACTATGTAATCTCTAATGTTTTAGAGATTATGTATTCTAGTTATAACGGTAAATCAAATGAGATTAATATTATATTAACTCATTAAATCTATGATTACATCTGAAGAAAATATATATGTAAGTATATTTTCATAAAGATTGTAATTAAAAATTCATTCGTACAAACGGTTAATGGTGAAAATATTTTAACGGGTAGGTAATACCCGAAGAATATTTAAGATTCACATTAACAAGTTACATTGTACATTCTTCGAATCTGATTCAACAGTCATTTACTATCCTATTTTCAAACACCTATATACGTATCCGTTCACTGTAAAATAACCATTTTTATTCAACTTCATATTTGGATTTTGACTTATCAGAATCCAACAAGTGGCATAATGAAGAAAACATTTGGCAAAAATAAAATTTGTTAGAAACAAACAAATTAACTAGGAGAAATTTTGTTAAGAATCCACGCTAACTGTTCCTAGCTAATTGTTCCCAGCTAACTGATTACACTTTATTTATCGCAATTTAATTATCGCAATTTACATTCTCGCAATTTTATTTATCGTCATTTAATTTCTGTTATTTACTTTACGCATTTAATTTATCGTCATTTAATTTCTGTATTTATTTTACGCACTTTAAATATCGGGACATGTATACAAGGTTTTGACATATCATATCGAAGCATCTATATATATTATTTGGAATAACCATAGACACTCTATATGCAGTAATGCGGGAGTTAGCTATACAGGGTTGAGGTTGATTCTATAATAATATATATACTTTGAGTTGTGATCGAGTCTGAGACGAATACGGGTCACGTTACGTATTAATTAATTCGAATATTATATATTAAAATGTATATGAATTATTGAATTGCTAACTGTGGACTATCAACTGTGGACTGCCAACATTGGAAAATTAAAATGAATTAAAATATTGATTATAACATATGAAACTAAACAATTCTTCAAGTTTGCCACTTGATTTCATCTTAAACCTCATATGTATCTCGTCGATTACAATCTGCATTCAAATCTTTTATAATTCTTGAAAACACCTCTATCGATAGGATGAATCAACCGTGCTTCATCTACGGAAGGAAAGATTTATGTATATAGTATTGTATCTGAGAAACTCTCGACAACTGGGTAAAAGTTTAACACGTAGCCGCTTCAGATCCTTTGGCATTTATTAGCAAAAATAACTTTGCGATCTCTTTTCAAAGTAGCAAATTTTGTCACAGCTTCAGCAAATTAACTACGATTTTTCGTTCAAAACAACCTTATTATCACCTTGATTTATATGTATGTTCTTTTATTGTTACCGGGGAACCTTTCATATTCCACCATATTACCATCAGCGTTTAATCATCTAAAAACACAATTTTTCCTGAAACCACCTCGGATAAATAACCGATGATTCAGATATCATAGCATTAAATGCAGAGGAAACAGAAAAATGGTAGAGGGTCTAAACGACCAAAAGTTTGATGATAAAGAAAGGAGTGTTAGGAACGCTCAATAGAAAATTGGGTATTGAAAAACAGATTGAGCTACCCATGAAGGAGACCAAGAACAAATACAAGGACCAAACCCTATATTCAAAGAATCCGGGTAGTTCTGAATTCGATGAAATCTTTAGAGATTATCTTGCTCCGAAGTCATGTTAAAATCTTGCGGAAAATCTTTCTCCATCAACCATCGAACTTAAAAAAATTCCAAAATATCATCATTGTAGCGACCCGACCAAATCATCATTGACGGCGCCGTCTACTTAGGTCCCGTTACGTGGTCATAAGTCTTTAAAACAACGTTTGACCAAAAGATATGTCGCATTCATTTCAAATGTAAAGGTTGTTCGAGTTTACAAGAATAGTTCCACCACAAGTTACGATACAAAGTTTTAAGTACAAATGAAACTTATGCGACACAATTTAAAAGTATCCAAAAGACGCTCCATGTATGCATATATACTCGACATCCAATGCAAGTATCAAAATAATGAGCGGAAGCATGTATCATGTATCATTCAAGGACCTGAGAAAAACATAGAAATCTGTCAACGAAAACGTTGGTGAAATCATAGGTTTAAGTAAGTAAGTACAAGTGAACCACAAGATTTGCATCAAAGAAATAATAGTAATACATTCCAAAAGTTTGTTTCACGAGCACCCAATTATCAAAGCTTAACATTCCATCCATTGTATACCCCATCCATAGTGCTAGAACAAACACTGATTCTCGAAAATATATTTCATCCGTAGACGGTAGCGAACCGTCAAAGATGAGGGTTGTCAACCCATATGGCCATATAACATAAGTTCTCGCTTACACCCGGCAAGTGTAACTAATGATAATCGAATTGAGGATTTTTGTTCTAAACTCGTATGTAGAATGTTTGTTTTCCCGTTCTTGTGTTCACTTAGTTCAAAAGAATCGTTTATGTTTTCTCATCCCAAATATAAGTTCAAAAAGAGTAAAAGTGGGACTATGATCTCACCTTGAGTGCAAGAGTTAATAAAGTACTTCAACAAGTAGACGCGTGCAAAGACAAAGCTAGTCTTGACCTAATCATATAGGTTGTATCAATAACGGTAAACACAAACGGTCAAAGATGTTCAATTAGTCCTATGGCTCGTTACGACTCGATTAATATAGCATGTGAATCAATTAGTCAAGTTTCATGCAAGATACAAGTATAGAATCATGTTAGAAAGATTGCATAATTAATTGGTTAGTTTGACAAAAAGTCAAACTTGGTCGGGTCAAAGTCAACGAAAAAGTCAACATGTTCGGGTCGGGTCCCGGACTATTTTTCTATGCTAATTATTCATATACAAGTATATTAGAACAAGTTTCATGTGAATCGGAGGTCGGTAGCTAGTCAAACATTTCACGTGAAATGGGACAAAGAGGTCAGAATCTGACCAGGCCAATCCGCGCGCCGCGCGGGGATGGGGCGCGCCGCGCCACCATCTGGGCAGAGAATTCTGGTCAGTTTTCAAAGTATGCACGAACCAAAACCTTTTCCAACCCAACTCTTGACCCGCAAACACTTATAATACCTATCATATATCGTTGGAAAGGTATTTTGACGAGGAATACAACTAAGCACTTATGGTCCAACAATAACATCATTTACAATAGCCGAAATCTCATCAAGCGAACAATAAAAGTCCATTTCCTAAGTTTCAAGTTCATCAATTGCATTTTGAGTTTCGGGAAACCAATTCACACATATGATATGCCGTTTTGAAGGTAATGAAGCATACATTACTACTAAACACTAACAATTAACATTCCATGACATTCAAGCATCCAAAAATTCATGTCAAGAACTATCAAACCCTAGTCAAACATCTCAAAATCAATAATCATGTTTTTGAAGTTTTCTTAATCAACCTACACATCAATTTGAAGCTAATGATGCTAGTAACACATTTAATACATGAACTTTAACAATTAAACAACTTTTAATCATCCAAAATCAAAGATTAAGCAAGCAATTTTCATATTCAAGCTAGTTACACCAAAAACAACAAATCGAGCATACAAATTACATACACGACATCACAATGAGCCATAGACACTAATTAACACACTTTTAAGTCAAGAACACAAATTTAAAGAAATCTAGTGTTTTAGAAATGTTACCCAAAATCGAAGTAGTTAGCATCAAATCGAAGAGGATGATGAGAGGATCAAGAATATGTAATTTATTTGGTTGCTAGCTCCCTAATCCGGATTTAGATGATGAATGAATGAATTTGGAAATTGGGTGTGTTCTTGCTAGAGAGAAAGAGAGAGAGAGTGAGAGATGGTTGAATGGTGGTAATTGGGGTAGACTAGGTGACCTAGTCAACTAGTTTGCCCCGTGTCAATTTTAGTCCCTCGAGTTTGTAGTCGGGTGCGGAGAATACCTAAACGGAATATTTTAAAACGCGTATTAACGGGAGATGTTATAAACACATAACGGAGTTTAAATTAGTATAACGGAAAAGAAAACGGAAAAAGGTGGGATGTTACATTACCTACTCCTTAAAAGAAATTTCGTCCCGAAATTTAAGTAGGCGTAGTAGTCGTTGTTTCTTCCTCGAGATCTTGCGTTTCTGAATTCACAAATAGATGAGGATACTTCCATTGCATTTGATCTTGTCTTTCCCAAGTAAACTCGGGTCCTCTTTTGGCATCCCAACGAACCTTGACAATCGGGATTCGGCTTTGTTTCAATGTCTTGACGGAGGTGTCCACAATTTCAACCGGTTCCTCCACAAAATGAAGTTTATCATCCATAGTAAGTTCTTCGAGAGGGATGACGACATCGGGTTCGGCAAGACACTTTTTCAAGTTAGATACATGGAAGGTAGGATGAACGGAGTTCAATTGAGGCGGAAGATCTAAACGATAAGCAACGGTTCCAATACGCTCCAAGATTTCGAAAGGACCAATATACCGCGGATTTAGCTTCCCGCGTTTCCCAAAACGGATTACACCCTTCCAAGGTGCGACTTTTAACATTACTCGGTCACCGACTTGAAATTCAAGATCGTTGCGTCGTTTGTCGGTATAGCTCTTTTGACGACTTCGGGCCGTCCTAAGCCTATCTCGGATTTGAACGATTTTCTCGGTGGTTTCGTGAATGAGTTCGGGTCCGGTGATTTGCACGTCGCCTACCTCGGCCCAACAAAGAGGTGAACGACATTTGCGGCCATATAGCGCTTCAAAAGGTGCGGCTTTAATACTCGCGTGATAACTATTGTTGTAAGAGAACTCGGCGAGAGGTAAGTGCTTGTCCCAAGCTTTTCTGAAATCAACCACGCAAGCTCGTAACATGTCCTCTAAGGTTTGAATTGTACATTCGCTTTGTCCATCGGTTTGAGGATGATATGCGGTGCTCATGTCTAAACGCGTTCCCAACGCTTCTTGCAATGTACGCCAAAATCTAGAAACGAAACGGCCATCTCGGTCGGAGATAATCGATAAAGGTACACCGTGTCGGGCTACGATCTCCTTAATGTAAAGTTGTGCAAGTTTCTCCATTTTGTCCGTTTCTTTCATGGCAAGGAAGTGTGCGGATTTGGTGAGACGGTCAACAATAACCCAAATGGTATCATAACCGCCCGTCGTTTTTGGTAGCTTGGTGATAAAATCCATCGTTATCCTTTCCCACTTCCATTGCGGGATCTCGGGTTGTTGAAGTAGTCCGGACGGTCTTTGGTGTTCGGCTTTGACTTTGGAACATGTCAAACACTTGGAAACATAAGTAGCTACGTCCCTTTTGATGTTCGGCCACCAATATAGTTGTTTAAGGTCGTGGTACATCTTATTGGCACCGGGGTGAATCGAGTATCGTGACTTATGGGCTTCATCTAAAATAAGGCTTCGTAGGTCCCCATAACTAGGCACCCAAATCCTTCCGGCGTAATATCGGAGTCCGGTCTCCCTACTTTCGAATCGAGAGACGAGAATGTTCAAGAGCTCGTGTGAAAGGTTTTCATCCTTGAGAGCCTCATCTTGGGCTACCCGAATTTGGCTATTAAGGTTTGTGTGGATGGTGATGTTTAAGGCTCGGACACGAAGAGGCACCGCTCTTTCTTTTCGACTTAAGGCATCGGCTACTACATTTGCCTTCCCGGGATGGTAACGAAGCTCGCAATCGTAATCGTTTAAGGTTTCAATCCACCTTCGTTGTCTCATGTTTAGTTGCTTTTGATCGAAAATGTGTTGGAGGCTTTTGTGGTCGGTAAAGATAGTACTCTTGGTCCCGTAAAGATAGTGTCTCCACATTTTAAGTGCAAAGACAACGGCTCCGAGTTCGAGATCATGTGTCGTATAGTTTCGTTCATGAATTTTGAGTTGTCGAGAAGCATAAGCAATGACTTTCGTTCGTTGCATCAATACACACCCAAAACCATGTTTCGAGGCATCACAATATACAACAAAGTCATCATTGCCTTCGGGAAGTGACAAGATAGGAGCGGTGGTTAGCATCGTTTTCAAGATTTGGAATGCGGATTCATGTTCGGTCGCCCAGATGAATTTCTTTCCCTTGTGAGTCAATGCGGTTAGAGGACGTGCAACCAAAGAGAAGTTTTCGATGAATCTACGATAGTACCCGGCGAGACCCAAAAATTGACGAATGTGAGTAGGAGTAGTAGGAGTCTCCCATTTGCTAATGGCTTCGATTTTCGTTGGATCGACTTTAATACCTTGGTCACTTACAACATGACCAAGAAATTGAACTTCCTTTAACCAAAATTCACACTTGGAGAATTTGGCGTAGAGTTGTTCTTGTCTTAAAAGTTCAAGCACAAGTCGGAGATGTTGTTCGTGCTCTTCTTCATTTTTAGAATAGATCAATATGTCATCGATGAACACAATAACGAATTTATCGAGATACGGTTTGCACACGCGGTTCATAAGATCCATGAACACCGCCGGTGCGTTAGTGAGACCAAATGGCATGACAAGGAATTCATAACTACCATAACGAGTTCGGAAAGCGGTTTTGGAGACATCTTCCCCCTTAACCCTCAATTGATGATAACCCGAGCGGAGATCGATTTTCGAATATACACAAGACCCTTGTAGTTGATCAAAGAGGTCATCGATGCGAGGAAGAGGATATCGGTTCTTAACCGTCAATTTATTTAGTTGACGATAATCAATGCACATTCGTAGGGATCCGTCTTTCTTTTTAACAAACAAAATCGGAGCGCCCCAAGGTGAATGGCTAGGTTGGATAAAACCACGATCAAGTAGTTCTTGGATTTGACTTTGCAATTCTTGCATTTCAGATGGAGCGAGTCTATATGGTGCACGCGCTACGGGTGCGGCTCCCGGAATAAGATCGATTTGGAATTCAACCGGTCGATGAGGCGGAAGACCTGGCAATTCGTCGGGAAATACATCGGAATAGTCACTAACAATTGGCACATCATCGATGTGCTTCTCATCGGACTCGACTTTCTTAACGTGAGCAAGGATCGCAAAACAACCCTTACGGAGTAGTTTTCTAACTTTAATACACGAAACGAGGTTGAGTCCGGTGCAACTCTTATCGCCATAGACGATCAAAGGTTCACCATTCTCGATAGGAATTCGGATTGCGTTAAGATCACAAAGAATGTGAGATTTCGTTTTGACTAACCAATTCATACCGATTATTACATCAAAGCTTCCTAGTTCCATGGGTATCAAGTCAATTTCAAATTCCTTACCCAAAATGTTCAAAGTACACCCCCGGTAATATGTGTCGGCACTTAAGAGTTTTCCGTCGGCCACTTCGATGGAATAAGTAGTATCTAAAGGGTGTGGTGGAGTGCAAAGGGTAGGAGCTAAAGTCTTGGACACAAAACATTTATCGGCACCCGAATCGAATAAGCAAGTAACATAAGAGTTGTTGAGAAGAAACGTACCCGTGACTAGTTCATTGTCATCTCGGGCTTCCTCGGTGTTGATGTTAAAGGCTCGGCCTCGGTTGTTGGGGTTGGCTTTCTTCTTTGGGCATGCATTTCTATAATGACCCGTTTGACCACATTCGTAACAAGTGCCCGTCTTTGGTGCATTGGGCCACTTTCGAGCAACGGGAGTGGCACTTTTACAATCGTTGGCCTTATGACCAACTCCTTGGCACCGGTGGAAAATTAACTTGCCACATTCACCAAAGTGATGTTTGTTGCATTTGTTGCAAAGAGGTAGGTTCCCGGCATAACCCCTCTTGCCGTCATTGTTGAAGGGCTTTTTGGTGAAGGTGTTGTTGTTGTAGTTGGTTGATGGAGTGGCTTCCCATTTCCTTTTGTTGCCACCCGACTTGTCCTCGGCTTTAGGAGCCGGCACTACGATTTCGTCAACCGTTTCAATTAGTTGGCGAGCCATGTTCATAGCGGCTTGATGAGTAGTGGGTTTGGATGACATCACCCCTTGTTTGATGCTTTTTGGAAGACCGAGCATGTAGAGCTCAATCTTTTGAGATTCGGGGTTAACAAGATTAGGACACATCAAGGATAGTTCGGCGAAGCGTTGATTATAAGCTTTAAGATCGTTTCCGACCGCTTTCAAAGCTCTTAGTTCTTCCTCAAGCTTTCGGGTTTCTTCGCGCGGAAAATATTCAACAATCATCTTTTCCTTTAGATCGGCCCAAGAGAGGGCATGAGCTTCATCGGTACCCACCGATTGAACATAGGTGTTCCACCATGTTAGAGCAATTCCGGAGAAAGTGTGAGTGGAGTATTTGACCTTGTCTTGATCCCGGCAACCGCTTATGCTAAAGACGGCCTCGGTTTGTTCAAACTAACGAGTAAGCACAACCGGTCCCCCGGTTCCATCATAAGTGTGGGGTTTGCACCCCATGAAAGCTTTGTAGGAGCACCCTTCGCTAGAGTTACCGGCTCCTTGGTTGTTGTTGTTGTTGTTGTTGTGGTTGTTATTATTATTGTTGTTGGATGAGTGACCGGCCATGGCCGCATCTACGGCGGTGGCTATCATCCGTTCGAGAGCTTGTTCGGGAGTTTCATTGCGGCGTACACGACGAGGAGCCATTGTTCCTTCAAGACACAAGAATATCATTGATTAGTATTCTCAATAATACTAACCGTGATATAGAATAAAGATAAAGAGAAGTTTTTCCTCGACTCGCCTTAAATTCTTTATGTCATAATGTCGGAACGTTCATATGAGTCACCGTAATATAATCCCGGAAATTATATTACCCTGATTCATATGTGCATTCGACATCATTTCATATAGTCAAGGTGGCGCGTCAATCAAATTAAACAACGTGAGATTAAGATGAACTAAGTGTAGATATGAGTAGAAGCGTTCGAGTATAAATGCACAAGTAGTCAAGTAATTCCTACTTCAAGTCTATATGCCGGTTGTAGTCTAGACTCACCAATGTACCCTATGACTCGGGGTTGACACTAATGAACTCTAAATCCCTACAACCAACGCTCTGATACCATCTGTAGCGACCCGACCAAATCATCATTGACGGCGCCGTCTACTTAGGTCCCGTTACGTGGTCATAAGTCTTTAAAACAACGTTTGACCAAAAGATATGTCGCATTCATTTCAAATGTAAAGGTTGTTCGAGTTTACAAGAATAGTTCCACCACAAGTTACGATACAAAGTTTTAAGTACAAATGAAACTTATGCGACACAATTTAAAAGTATCCAAAAGACGCTCCATGTATGCATATATACTCGACATCCAATGCAAGTATCAAAATAATGAGCGGAAGCATGTATCATGTATCGTTCAAGGACCTGAGAAAAACATAGAAATCTGTCAACGAAAACGTTGGTGAAATCATAGGTTTAAGTAAGTAAGTACAAGTGAACCACAAGATTTGCATCAAAGAAATAATAGTAATACATTCCAAAAGTTTGTTTCACGAGCACCCAATTATCAAAGCTTAACATTCCATCCATTGTATACCCCATCCATAGTGCTAGAACAAACACTGATTCTCGAAAATATATTTCATCCGTAGACGGTAGCGAACCGTCAAAGATGAGGGTTGTCAACCCATATGGCCATATAACATAAGTTCTCACTTACACCCGGCAAGTGTAACTAATGATAATCGAATTGAGGATTTTTGTTCTAAACTCGTATGTAGAATGTTTGTTTTCCCGTTCTTGTGTTCACTTAGTTCAAAAGAATCGTTTATGTTTTCTCATCCCAAATATAAGTTCAAAAAGAGTAAAAGTGGGACTATGATCTCACCTTGAGTGCAAGAGTTAATAAAGTACTTCAACAAGTAGACGCGTGCAAAGACAAAGCTAGTCTTGACCTAATCATATAGGTTGTATCAATAACGGTAAACACAAACGGTCAAAGATGTTCAATTAGTCCTATGGCTCGTTACGACTCGATTAATATAGCATGTGAATCAATTAGTCAAGTTTCATGCAAGATACAAGTATAGAATCATGTTAGAAAGATTGCATAATTAATTGGTTAGTTTGACAAAAAGTCAAACTTGGTCGGGTCAAAGTCAACGAAAAAGTCAACATGTTCGGGTCGGGTCCCGGACTATTTTTCTATGCTAATTATTCATATACAAGTATATTAGAACAAGTTTCATGTGAATCGGAGGTCGGTAGCTAGTCAAACATTTCACGTGAAATGGGACAAAGAGGTCAGAATCTGACCAGGCCAATCCGCGCGCCGCGCGGGGATGGGGCGCGCCGCGCCACCATCTGGGCAGAGAATTCTGGTCAGTTTTCAAAGTATGCACGAACCAAAACCTTTTCCAACCCAACTCTTGACCCGCAAACACTTATAATACCTATCATATATCGTTGGAAAGGTATTTTGACGAGGAATACAACTAAGCACTTATGGTCCAACAATAACATCATTTACAATAGCCGAAATCTCATCAAGCGAACAATAAAAGTCCATTTCCTAAGTTTCAAGTTCATCAATTGCATTTTGAGTTTCGGGAAACCAATTCACACATATGATATGCCGTTTTGAAGGTAATGAAGCATACATTACTACTAAACACTAACAATTAACATTCCATGACATTCAAGTATCCAAAAATTCATGTCAAGAACTATCAAACCCTAGTCAAACATCTCAAAATCAATAATCATGTTTTTGAAGTTTTCTTAATCAACCTACACATCAATTTGAAGCTAATGATGCTAGTAACACATTTAATACATGAACTTTAACAATTAAACAACTTTTAATCATCCAAAATCAAAGATTAAGCAAGCAATTTTCATATTCAAGCTAGTTACACCAAAAACAACAAATCGAGCATACAAATTACATACACGACATCACAATGAGCCATAGACACTAATTAACACACTTTTAAGTCAAGAACACAAATTTAAAGAAATCTAGTGTTTTAGAAATGTTACCCAAAATCGAAGTAGTTAGCATCAAATCGAAGAGGATGATGAGAGGATCAAGAATATGTAATTTATTTGGTTGCTAGCTCCCTAATCCGGATTTAGATGATGAATGAATGAATTTGGAAATTGGGTGTGTTCTTGCTAGAGAGAAAGAGAGAGAGAGTGAGAGATGGTTGAATGGTGGTAATTGGGGTAGACTAGGTGACCTAGTCAACTAGTTTGCCCCGTGTCAATTTTAGTCCCTCGAGTTTGTAGTCGGGTGCGGAAAATACCTAAACGGAATATTTTAAAACGCGTATTAACGGGAGATGTTATAAACACATAACGGAGTTTAAATTAGTATAACGGAAAAGAAAACGGAAAAAGGTGGGATGTTACAATCATCAATATCTTCGATATTTCTGAGGATATTTTCAAAAATATTCTAGTCCGGAAATATATACCTCTTCGTGCTTCCTGTGTATCATTATATTGGAAACATTCAAGAGAAAATTTAGTACCGAAAAGCAGATTATGCGAAACTATGAAGAAAGCCGTGGACGAATCACAAAGAATAAGTTTGACTTCAAAGAATCTAAATGATTCAATGTCTGCTGAAGTCTTTAGTGAATATCTTGCTCCTTACTCTAAACCCTTGAAGATAATAGTTTCTATCATCCCCTGATCTTAGATATTCGGAGATATTATCGTATCTTTCATTATAAATATCCTCCATATTTCTGGAGATATTTTTATAACTATTCTTATCTGAAATCATTAATCTCTTCGTGCTATCAGTATTACATCATATAGAAATTGTTAGTTTCTATATTCTGTAAACTTTCGAGCTTAAAATATGAATGTTATTGAAGTAATGTTGAGAACTGATGCATGAGTTAGTATAATATAATGACACTTGATCAACATGATTATATTACAGTAAGTCATGCTGAGTTTCTAATAGAACGTGATGATTCACAGATCATATCGTCATCACGTGTCATGTTACATAACTCTTTCATTCAAATTAACTTCTGAGCATATCAAGAAAATGTATTCTTGATAGTTCTATTCTCAGTGAATCTAGTAATTTGACAAATCAAATCTTGCTATTACGTTCCTTATTATTTAGAACATTAATAATGTTCATTCTGAAACTTATATCGGCGAATTCTGGACCATTACAAGAGATGCCAAATCGCCAGAAGAAGAAACGAAAGGACAAAGATCTGAAATAGAAATTGGAGTATAAATCGCAGCAAATAGGAGGGAGTATTAACTGTGGATGACAATGATTATAGAAACAGAAAGGGGGACATTGAAATATAAGGAGAGATATGAAGCCCGATAACAACGCATAAATTACAAACCGTGTATATCAATGTTTATCGCAACATAAAGACACGGGAAAATTAAAAGCACTATAACCCCAAGAGCAAAGTAGAAGTAACCAGATTCCTCGGGTGGAAGTTGGAAAAGGAGAATGATTGTTATGATAGTAAGGATAAGGACAAGGATTAGAACTGGATTAAGCATTTTCACAATCTTTTGGATATATGAACTAAGAAAGAAAGTAGAAGAATGGTGAGAATAATGGAACGGAAGAGCTTAATTTATAATGGAAATATCAGACAGAGTAATCGAGGCAGATCACCGTATTTAATTATAGAGATCTTAATTTCCTTACTCGCCGAAGAATCAAATCTTTTAGATTTCGAAGATTTTTTCTAAATCCCTTGAATTCCGGAATTCAACAAAGGCAACGTCAAAAGTTAAAACGAAACTTCATTTATTCATTTCACTCTTTTGTGATAGCTTCATTCGTACTCTTCGAATAATCGAATTATTTTATCTGTATTATTCAATAATGATAAAATTCTATTTATCAGCTCATATTCGTCAGGAAAACATATTTATTGTTAGCCATGACGACCTCACTCAAATTTCGGGACGAAATTTCTTTAACGGGTAGGTATTGTGATGACCCGAGAATCTCCGACCAAATTTAAACTTAATCTTTATATGATTTCGATACGATAAGCAAAATCTGTAATATTGAGTCTTAAAAATTTTAGAACTGTTTACATTGATGCATTTACCCTTTGACAAATTTCGACGATTCACGAACCATTGTGTATAACAAAATATGTAAGTATATATATATATATATATATATATATATATATATATATATATATATATATATATATATATATATATATATATATATATATATATATATATATATGAATATGTAAAAGTTGTTATGTACAAGTGTTAGTAATATTATTGATATTATTATCAACATTATTCCTAATGTTATTATTATTATTTAAAGACCATTATTATTATTATAATTAGAAAATAATACAAATTATTATTGTCATTAATAATATTAATATCATCATCTTAATTATTATTATTACTCATTTATCTTATTAATATTATTATTATTATTATTAGTATTTTAATTATTATTAATATTATTAATGTTATTATATTAAATATTAAATACTAAGTAATAAGTTATATAAATTATCACACATACATCTCATATATCCCTTTCAACTTTTAAATTTTTTTTTCTCCTCATTCTGTATACCCGTGATCAACCCTCAACCAATTGTTAGTGTAATATAAATCCTTTATTTGAACATTATATAGCTAAGGGCTGTTTGTGAAATCTAGATAAAAACCACAGAATCAGTTATTTATTATTATTATTAATTTTTTTTTTCTTCTTTCGTAAACCCATTGTATCCCATAAATCAATTTCCGGATCAAATTAAAAATCTGTTAAAGCAAATGTGTTAGGATTTATTAATCCAATATACCTAAAAAATCTAAGCTTTTAATTCGTGGAATCAAAGATGAATTTACAAGTCAAAGTTGTAGTTTTTAAAAGTCAACTAATTTGTTCTTGAAGAAATTTGATCTTGATTCGATTTTTTTTGTTAAATTAATGATTTGGTAAATCTATACGAACGATATGTAAAATATTTCATATTGTAAAGATTTCCCAAAACATTCTAAAACTCGAAGTCTAATTTTTTTTTCTTCTTCACACTCGACGAGTGCAGTAGCAGCAATATATTTTATTATTATTATTATTTTTTTTGCAGTTCCAAGGCAAATTTAGATCAATTATATTTAGGTGGAAAGTCTTAATTCAAATTGTAAAATCTCTGTGATGATTATTGGTTCTGGGTCGTTCGATTTTTTAGAAGAAGGAAGTGAAGATGGTACAAACAAAAAGAAAAATAAGTTATATTAATTCGGTTGGGGTTTAAATTAGAATAACAGTTATGGAGCCGTGGTTAGGCAGTGTTGTGTGCGAACGAGGGGTCGCGGGTTCGAACCCGGGCGTGGGCAGTTTTAATCTTTTTGGGAAATATTGGTGAGGTAGTTTTTCTCACTATCATTTATTATTATTATCATTGTTATTATTATTATCATTAGGTAAATTATTATTATTGTTAACACTAATATAATTTGTGTCACTAACATTATTAGTACTAGTATTGTTCTTAAGGTAGTGTTATTGATACTATTATTATTATTATGATTATGAACATATTAATAAATGTCTATATTATAAAATTAGTAATAAAAATTGTTATGGTAAAAATATAGAAAATAATTATAAATTATATGAATACATATACAGTTATAAACATGACTAAGAAATTAAGTTAAAGGAACCGTATTTATAAGTTTTGAAATTAATCGCAAAGTTATGATAAATATGATTCTTAATATTATCACTGTTATTATCATTAGATTATTAAAGTAAAGTAACATGTTATTATTATTATTATTATTATTATTATTATTATTAATATTATAATCATGATCATTATTATCATTATTATGAACATCATACAAAATTATTATAAATATTATTAGTAGTATCATATTACAAATTTTTAATATTATTATTTTTATTATCGACAAAAGTATTAATAATTGAATTTTATGATAACTTAATAGTATATAAAATAAATAAATATAATATACATATATAATATATGAAATAAGTATGTAATATGTAAATAATGTACATATTGAAATTTAACATAAAACTTTTATAAATATTATATAATTAATATTTAATACGTTTATGATATTATCTGATAAATAATACTGATATAGGTTCGTGAATCCGAGGCCAACCTTACACTTGTTCAATGATGTCATATGTATTTTTACTACAAAATACATTACGTGAGTTTCATTTGATCCCTTTTACTCTTTACATATTTGGGACTGAGAATACATGCAAATGCTTTATTAACTGTTTTACAATATTTATATGCGTGAGTTTCATTACTTCCTTTTTAAATAGTTTTGCAGTATATATTTTTGGGACTGAGAATTCATGCGCTTTTATAAATGTTTTACGGAATAGACACAAGTAATCGAAACTACATTATATGGTTGAATTATCGAAATCGAATATGCCCCTTTTTATTAAGTCTGGTAATCTAAGAATTAGGGAACAGACACCCTAATTGACGCGAACTCTAAAGATAGATCTATCGGGCCCAACAAGCCCCATCCAAAGTACCGGATGCTTTAGTACTTCGAAATTTATATCATGTCCGAAGGAGGATCCCGGAATGATGGGGATATTCTTATACGTATATTGTGAATGTCGGTTACCAGGTGTTCAACCCATATGAATGATATTTTTGTCTCTATGCATGGGACGTATGTTTATGAGAAATGGAAATATGAAATCTTGTGGTCTAGTAAAATTATGAAAAGATTATTTATGTTAAACTAATGAACTCACCAACCTTTTGGTTGACACTTGAAAGCATGTTTATTCTCAGGTATGAAAGAAACATTCCGCTGTGCATTTGCTCATTTTAAAGACATGATTTAGAGTCAATCATCGCAATGGAACCAGATGTTGGTGACTTCGTCCAGATGGATTAGGACGGGTCCTTTCACATATTATCATTTAGAAATTTATATAACAAATATATATGTATTCGAAATCTTTATCTAACGATAAAATTTATAGTTTTTCAAAACTAACTATATTTAAAGTTTATAAAAATATAAATTCTAAATCTTTTAAATAATAGAAAATATAATATCAAATAACGTTTACACTTTAAAAACTTAGTTTTCACAAGTTCAATCAACTTATTGAAATATCAATTGAACGAGTACCACTATTGTTTACAAGAATGATTTGGAATTTCCTATATATACTTATATATACATATATATATATATATATATATATATATATATATATATATATATATATATATATATATATATATATATATATATATATATATATATATAAAATATTTTTACTAATCAATAAGTTTTAAAACACGTTTTTAATCTTCGTTATTTTTATTTATATTTTATTGAATCACAAACCATTATCATCTATACTTTGTCAAAAGGTTTCTAGAAAGATTCTAAAGTTTAGAATACCGTTAAAACCTTTATCCTTATCATCAATAGCAAATTTTCAAAAGTGGTTCATTATATCCGTTTTAAAGAGGACGTGACACTCAAATCGTTTTATATAATTTCTAAAATTTATAACAATAAAGATAATAGTAATAACTTTAATAATCTTAAAGTTTTATAATATGTTTCTACTTGTAGACCATTTATTCCGCATGTTGTTAAAAAAATATATATATATATATTTCTCAAATCTTAGTGGACCTCATTACAGAGACCCGTAATCATAATCACAATGTATCTGATAATTCATTCATTTGATATTATCTTTTATTTCCGTCGATAATTATATTAAATATATTTTGAAACAAATACGTTCATGTAAAGTATTATTCATCTAATACTTTGTTAATGTTTTCAAGTTATAATATCTACACATATACATATATAATTATGTCCGTTCATATAATGGTTCGTGAATCGTCGGAATTTGGTCGAGGTTAAATGAATGTATGAATACAGTTTACACTTCTTGAGATTTAACTTAACAAACTTTGTTTATCGTGTCGGAATAATATAAAGATAAAGTTTAAATTTGGTCGGAAATTTCCGGGTTGTCACAGTAGAGGGAGTGAACATCAAAGTAGTTTGGGGGATGTTACAAGTATTGAAAATGATTATGCAACTTGGCCTCATGAACAGCAGAATGTGGGTCAAGATAATAATGGTTCGAGCCGTGAGCAAACTCCTGATATTGGTGAGATTGAGAGAGAAAGGGTTAGGCATATTGTTCAGGGTTGGAGGAAGACTGGTGTGACCAATAGTTCACCTGGTGTTACTCAGATGAGTAATTGTCCATAGTGGCTTGGGGAAACAAAGCGTGAAAGAGTGAGGATTGTTAGGGGGTGGGTGCAAATGACAAGTCATCAGAGGGGGACACGTGGCAGTCGTAGAGAAGAACATGGTGGCGGTGTTCATGAACAAAGTCGTGATAGAAATGGGGATGAAGGGCAGCCGGAGCATATTAGAAGGGACATGTTGAGGTTACGTGGTCGGTGGTAGACAAGCACTACTTGACTAACTTATGAGGGTTGAGAGAGAAAGACAGAGGGAACTTCAGGGTTTGACTGAGTTTCGTGCGGTTTCTGCAATGTGAAGAGAATGAAGGATAAAGTTTGCAAGTAATATTATTATTTTTAAATGTATTAGTGATATGGACATGGATATTGTTTTAGATTCAAAGTGTAAGTATTGTTTAGCTTAAGGTAGAGATGTAATAATATTAGTTTTTTTTTTCTGCATAGGAAACAAAAACTAAAATTTAGGAAATATCTTAAAAAAGTCCCGCGAATTGGCGGATATTAAGCTAGTATTCCAATATAATAGCTCTTAAAGATTCTATCAACGTCAATGATTATTGGCCAAGAAACTAGAAATTAAAACAAATAATAATAATACGGAGTATAATTTTATAATACTAGCGATTGGCGAATATCTAAGTTGATGATTACAATAATTTTTGTACAATAAATTAAAATAGTAGTTTTTATGTTTGTCGGATTTTTCAATTTATAAATATAACTAAAGCTTTATAAGTAACGATGAATTAATTTTGTAACATTCAACCTCGGAACTCGTGTAAGATTTAGTTAAAGTAAGATACATTATCTTTAATACTGTAATATTTTTATTGAATATATTACCAATTAAAATAATTATGCACTCTGAACATATTGTTAAGATCTTTTTATAACCTTTAATTTTCACCTTAAATCATGAGTTACAATGAATTATTAATAAATAAGTGATTAAAGCTGTCTTTATTTAATAATGGCCAACTACTCTTAGACTATTTTTCTATGATGCAAACCATATATCACAAGAGGTCAAATTTGAGTTTGCTTTTCAATTTCAACGCCCATAAAATATAGATATTTTACTTTTTATTTTTATAAACTAATATATAAAAAGTTAGAGAGTTATTCATACAAAGATGAAAACCACGCAGTCAAAAAAAATAAAAAAATAATAATAATAATAAAAAAAAAAAAAAATCCAAAGAACCAAACAAGCTAGCAATTAGATTAAGGATATTGCTACGCATATATGTAACAGAATTATTTGATCGTTAAGTACTCTCTTTTATGAAGTCTAAGCAATATCAAGTTAAAACGATAACTATTTTTAATCCGTGTTAGTTTTTGGGCTTTATTAGTTTTCTTTCATTAACATAAAACGTATTCACTCTACCGAACTATGTACGAAGTACTCGTACTTTTTATATATGACCGAGAAGGAAATGGATCCCAATTTACAATTTTACAATTACGTATTATAAAAGAAGTATTGGTCTGCGGATATTGAACATTTTAGTTAGAGGGTGTGAACATAACATGTTTTATTGAGGAGATCAAATTATTTTAACGTAGAATATAAAATTTTAATTTGTTATATGTATCTATCAATAAAATAGTAAATTGAATATAGTAACCTTAAAGTAAGTTTGATACAAAAGTTTTTCAACCACTTAGTATATACTAATATACTAACACAAAAATGTTGAAATCTGCGTAAACATTGAGATCAATAACAATAAAAGTATGTATTATTAAAATATAACAATTTCGGACGGAAGGCTCTGAATATCAAGGTAACCTTATAAGTGAAAATTGTAGTAATTTGAGTTGCGAGTGTTTGAGATCTTAAATCAAATAAATATGAGTTCGTATAAAAGAAATATAACCAAAACGGTGTAAACTCGCAAATTCTGTAAGGTTTCCCCATTTTGACCATATCTCTTCATACAAATTTTAATTTTTTTAATTTAAAAACTCAAACGTTGTTAACTCTAACAAGTACAAATTGACTAACTCCTCATTGTCCCTCTTAAGATTTATCCTTGGTTATAGTCGTTTAAAACAGGCTACAAAAAAACAGTAAATAAAGTATAAATTATTACGGATTATTATTATTATTATTATTATTATTATTATTATTATTATTATTATTATTATTATTATTATTATTATTATTATTATTATTGTTGTTGTTGATAAAAAAGAACTTATATCTTAACGAGTAACAATACATTTTATAATACAAGTGGCAATTAAATTAATAAATAATCAAAGATACTTATTATTTTTAAGAAAAAAAGTATCAAATGTTAAAAACAAATCTATAAATTTTTTTTGTAGCACTGATAGGGTTATTTACACGAGGTGATCAAGCAAATATTTACACGAGTGTATACATTTGACTTGAAAATGCAATATGCAATAAATAAGGGTAAAAGGACGACGTAATGTATTTCATTGGTTGATCGTCGTAGATAACCGTAGCTGAGATATAAACGATCGATGAAAGTGTGTCCACCTTCGATCAAGCATACCAGATCGACGATTAGGGTTTGTACAATTTAAAGTTCACGAAACATACTTGAAAACCTTCGAGAGTGGAGACTCTTGAGAATGCTAATCGTCAGAGTGCTAAGTATGATTGTTTACTTGTAAATGCCGCCTTGTGGTGATAACCTAAGGCTTGTATTTAATATTTATAGGTCAACCGTAAGTTAGATAAACACACATAGTACGTAGATCCTTTTCATGCGTAATATTCATGATCTCCGGCTACAAAGTCTGCCTAAAGCATGATCACCTATGGCTACGAATTGTCGAAACCATATCCAAGAAAGGATACTGTCACGCCATGCAAATCGCGTCAATATCTCGAGGTGCAAGTAATGACTCACGATCTCATGTTGCGTGCCCTAATAGCGTGAAATGCGGGGGCCTTTTAGACTAATGTGCATAGCGCAACGATGCATTACTTTACGCATGATTAGTTGATTAATTGTATGCTTTTTATTAGTTAACTATATATATTTACTAAGGAAAAAAAATTAAATGAAAGAAAATAATGATTATGAGGTGGATTTAGGAGTAGATCATAGTCATAGATGAGGCACATGGAATTAGCCGACGAGAAGGCGTTGTGAGGTACATGTTGGGTACACGTTACCAGTTATTTTGGTATTATCCAGTGTGTTCTTAATTAGTACTCATCAAACTTTAATGACTTAAATTTAAGAAATTACTAACACGTACGTATTGGAGTATTATTAATAATTTAGCAATGTTTATTAATTCATATAAACTAATTAATTCATATAAACTAATCATCTTTATAGGGTCTACAAATTTAAAGTAATCAAACATGTCTATACTTTAAATGTTTTTGTTCAATATATCATATAATAAAATAACAGTTATCATTAGTGTTTTTTTGTTAGGTGGCTTATGGTTTAAACATTTGAAGTGGATATACGTCGTTTCTTTAGAGATCTCGCACAAAATAATAGTAGTGTATTTGAATTTCTTTTGATGAGCAAATAAAAAAAATATATTAAAACTTACAATGGTATTGGCTATGATCAGTGGCGGAACTTAAACCCGGATATAGATGGAGCGAGTGTAAAAATTTAATAATTTTATTATTGTCGACCGGGTTAAACACTAGTAAACAACTTATTTTTTAGTAAATTTTTTTTGGGTACAATTTTTTTCTCATTAAATTTAAGTGAGACTGATAACCTATTTCGAGTACAATATATTCGGCCATCGGCTATGATAGAGAGAGGGAGTAAAGATGATTATTTAACTCAAATTTAAGAAAAAAGGAAAACAAAAACAACGAAAAATAACAAAAAAAATGTTGACATCATGCTATGGTATTGTTCGTGTCCTTTCTAAATTTAGTATATAGGTAAATGTGAAAAACTCATTTATACTTGGTAGTTTTTTTTCAACGAGGATATTAAGATCACTTAATGGATCATAAGTTATTCACTCGACTATATTCAGGAAGCCATAAGTCATGCTCACTGCTACACCCGTTAAACGGAAACTCATGATATTGCAAAGGAAAATTCCAGAAGGAAACTTACTATATATGTGCAAAACACACCATTTGCAAGAACCCCAGAAGATTTTATAACCAATTGCAAAATAAATTGCATTATGAAAATCTCAATGTGACACTCAAGAAAGGACGATAACCACTCACTTAAATAGAAATGGTTAATTTAGTTTCGAAGACTTTTTATGCTAGAAATAAACAAAAATGCGTCTGTTTCGGATCGACTCAGTACAAACAACTCGGCAACGATTGGAACATGAGTTGGTCACGAACACCCAATGGTCGTATACTTAATGAATTAACGGAATTAAATAATCTCCTAGCCAACATTAATCTATCCGATAATCCCAACACTTGAAAATGGAACATTGATCAATCCGGTATTTTCACAACAAAATCACTAGCGGCTACTCTCGATAACTTAAAACTTGTTAACTCGCATACCTCAATTGCGACGCCTAGAAACAAATTGATACCACAAAAAAATCAATATCTTCATGTGGCGTGTAATAAACGGAAGAATCCCAACTAGAACCGAACTCGACAGTTGCAACATCAACCTTGACACACTTCTTTGCCCACTTTGTAACTCACACATCGAAACCATAGAACGTATCTTATTCCATTGTGTAACGACCCGTCAAAATCGCTATTGACGCGGCACGTTAATCATTGATTCCACAGTGAGGTTTTGACCTCTATATGATACGTTTTGATAAAATATTGCATTCATTAAAATAAGTAACTTTCTAAACATAGAAAGTTATAAACATGCGGGCGAGTGCTTAGGTATAAGCAAAACCCCGAAATACATAAGTCTTTAATTTACAGGTTGACATCACAGTCCAATTATTTATTACACAACGCAGTTTTATTTTGAATGCAATAAACTTTGTACAAAGCATGAGAGACTCCATGCAGGCAACAAGCACATCACAGCGGAAGCATTCTAAGGACCTGAGAATAAAACATGCTAAAAAGTCAACATGAATGTTGGTGAGTTATAGGTTTAATTGCTCGAGTAATAAACATATATAAAGATAGACCACAAGATTTCATCAAAAGTTTATCAATAGATTCTACGTAACAGAGCACCCTGGTAACTAAACTTAACGCTATAGTGATAATTACCCCATTCGTTTTAATACACGCAAACCAACGTGTCTTAAACTCAAATAACATACGTCCGTTAAAAGGCTAGCGCTCTAGCTCGGACGGGGATGTCAAGCCCTATGGATCCATATACAATTATTCGCGCCCACCAGTCCATATCCTATGTACTGGCAGCTACTAGTTACCAAAGCTAAGGAATTTTCGGTTTAACTCAGTGTAGAATTTAGTATGTACTTGTGTCTTATTGCGTTTAAATAAATTGCATGTATTCTCAGCCCAAAAATATTTAAAGTATTTAAAAAGGGAGACTATAACTCACAGTTCAATATTGAGACTCAATATTGTTGGCAAATTGCGTAGACGTAATGATGGTAGACGACTTTATGGTTGACCTTGGATTCAAGAACAATACCCCGAACAATACCCAATATTTCCTTAGTTTAAAACGGTTTGAAACCCGAATTAAAAATACCCTTGTATATACCTTATTATTATTAAACTTAAATTTAAAATTATAATTATAATATTAATATAAATATTGAGAGATAATTGTGATAAACTTCGTCGAACAAACTGCGTATTTATATTACTTTTCGATTTACTGTAGCTCATGCGATCGCATGAGTTTTCGGTGTTTTTGCCATGCGATCGCATGGCCGCCTTTTCCGTTTTTGTTTGCTAGTTCGCCGACATCAAATAGTGTTTACTGTAGCAAATAGTGTTTACTGCAGCAAATAGTGTTTACTGTAGCAACAGTGTTTACTGTAGCAAATAGTGTTTACTGTAGCAAATCACTGTAGCAAAATACGGTTTCACTGTAGCAAATAGTGTTTTACTGTAGCAAATAGTGTTTTACTGTAGCAAAGTAATTTTTACTGTAGCAAATAGGGTTTTACTGTAGGAAAGTCGTTTTTACTTGTACATATATATATATATATATATATATATATATATATATATATATATATATATATATATATATATATATATATATATATACATATAATTGTTCATGAATCGTCGAGAGTAATCAAAGGTAATTGTATATATGAAACAGTTCTAAAATTTTGAGACTCAATCTAACAGACTTTGTTTAACGTGTTAAAATAATAAATCGTATAGAGAATTGGTTTAAATAAGTCAAAAATTTTCGGGTCATCACAGTACCTCCCCGTTAAAGAAAATTTCGTCCCGAAATTTTGAGTAGTACCTGTTTCATGAGCGATATCAGTGAACAAATGTGGATACTTTTGCTTCATTTGATCTTCACGTTCCCAAGTAAACTCGGGTCCTCGTCTTGCATTCCAACGAACCCTAACTATCGGTATTTTGCTTTGTTTTAATTGTTTGACCTCACGGTCCATGATTTCAACAGGTTCTTCGATAAAATGGAGTTTATCATTGATTCGTATTTCGTCAAGAGGAATTACGACATCCTCTTCAGCTAAACATTTCTTCAAATTTGACACGTGAAATGTGTTGTGAACACTACTAAGTTCTTGCGGTAGCTTTAATCGATAAGCAACTGTTCCAATTCTTTCGGTGATTTCAAAGGGTCCTACGTACCTAGGACTTAACTTTCCTCGTTTACCGAATCGTACTACGCCTTTCCAGGGTGACACTTTCAACATGACTTTGTCGCCCACTTGAAATTCTAGCGGTTTTCTTCTTACATCAGCATAACTCTTTTGGCGACTCATGGCCGTTTTCAATCGCTGTTGTATTTGAATGATCTTTTCGGTGGTTTCATGAATAATTTCTGGTCCAGTAAGTTGTCTTTCTCCTACTTCACTCCAACAGATAGGAGATCTGCACTTTCTACTGTAAAATGCTTCAAATGGCGCTGCGTTGATGCTCGTATGATAGCTGTTATTGTATGAAAATTCTGCCAACGGTAAGTGTCGATCCCAACTGGTTCCAAAGTCAATCACGCATGCTCGTAACATGTCTTCCAATGTTTGTATTGTTCTTTCACTTTGACCATCTGTCTGTGGGTGATAAGCGGTGCTCATATCTAATCGAGTTCCCAATGCTTTTTGTAATGATTGCCAAAAACGTGATGTGAATCGGGTGTCGCGATCAGATATGATGGAGATGGGTACACCATGCCTGGAAACTACTTCCTTCAAATATAGGCGTGCTAATTTTTCCATACTGTCTGTCTCCTTTATTGGTAGGAAGTGAGCTGATTTAGTTAGACGATCAACTATGTAGTGACCCGAACTTTTCCATGTTTATATATATATTAAATGAAATTGTTATTTACATGATTAAGTGTTTCCAACATGTTAAGCAATCAAACTTGTTAAGACTTGATTAATTGAAATAGGTTTCATATAGACAATTGACCACCCAAGTTGACCGGTGATTCACGAACGTTAAAGCTTGTAAAAACTATACGATGACATATATATGGTTATATATATAGTTA